>NW_022103958.1:5493968-5500855 GCF_000313985.2 Echinops telfairi | reverse complement strand
CAAACATGATAGTGGGACAAGAGGAAAGTAAAAGGAAATAGAGGAAAGAACTAGGAGGCAAAGGACATTTATAGAGGTCTAAATACAGGCATGTGCATATGTAAATATATTTATATATAATGATAAAGAAATAGATCAATCTGTATAGATAGATAGATGTTAAGCATTAAGGCAGCAGACAGACAATGGGCCTCTAACCAAGTACTCCCTCATCGCAAGAACACTTTGTTCTAATAACTGGGCATTTTGTGATGCTCACCTTCCCAACACTAACGCTGAAGACAAAATAGGTGTATAAAGAAAGTGGGGAAGAAAGCTGATGGTTCTAGGCTATCCAAAGATATAGCATCTGAGATCTTACAAGCTTGAAGACAAACAAGCGGCCATCTAGCTGAGAAGCAACAAAGCCCACATCGAAGAAGCACACCAACCTGTGTGATCATAAGGTGTTGATGGAATCAGGTATCAGGCATCAAAGACCCAGAACAAAAAATCATATCAATGTGAATGAGGGGAAGGGCAGGGTGGAGACTCAAAGCCCATCTGTAGACAATTGGACATCCCCTTCACAGAAGGGTCACAAGGAAGAGACAATCCAGTCAGGGTACAGGATAGCACTTACGAAATATGTAACTTTCCTCTAGTTCTTTCATACTTCCTCCCAACCCACCCCCACTATCATGACCCCAATTCTACCTTACAAATCAGGTTAGACCATAGCACTTACACTGGTACAACTAAGAGCTCACAACACAGGGAATCCAGGAGAGATAAAGCCCTCAGGACCAATAATGAGAGTAGCGAGAAGGTGGGGGAAGAAAGAGGGAACTGATCACAATGATAGATGTATAACCACCTCCCAGGGAAATGGACAACAGAAAAAAATGGGTGAAGGGAGACAGCAATCAGTGCAGAGACATGAAAAAAATAATAATTTATAAATTATCAAGGGTACATGAGGAAGAGTCGGGGGTGGGAAAAAATGAGCTGATACTAAGGGCTCAAATAGAAAGAAAATGTTTTGAAAATGATGATATGTACAAATGAGCTTGGCACAATAGATGTATGTATGGATTGTGATAAAAGCTGTAAGAACCCCCAATAAAATGATTTTTTAATAAAAAAGAAAATACAAGTTACTAATATACAGCTTACAAGAAACACACCTAAGATAAAAAGACAAAAACAAACTAAAAATCAGCGGATGGATCAAGCTAATGATAGTCAAAAGAAAGCAGAAGTAGCCATATTAATATCTGACCAAATAGACATCAAAGTAAAAGACATCATGACAAACAAAGAAGGCCATTATATAACTACAATGATGCAATTTATCAAGAGGACATAACCATAATAAACATTTATGCAGCCAATGGAAGACTTCAAAATACATTAATCAAACTCTCATAGAACTGAAGAGACAAATAGACCCAATGTAATAAGGCGAAGACACCTTAATAGATCATTTTCAAGCAAAGACAGTTAAACTAGAAAGAAAATCAACAAAGATACAGAAGAACTAAACAACACAATTAATCAATTTGATCTTTTAGCCATTCTAGGGGGTACTCCCCGCCTCAGATTTTTTTTAAAAACACAGGAAAAACCTCCGCTTGGCAAGCATTTTTCCCGCTAGCAGAGCATGGACAGCTCTGAGTTAGTGCACCCAGTGGCATCACCTGGGAAAGTTCTCTCTGGTCACAGTGAACTTTTTCATGAAAGCAATTTCACCTGAACCTCATTTGTTTGTGATGCCAATTTAAGAGAACAGTGTACAGCTGTGACATTTTGTTTCCTGCTTGGGAAAAATGCTGTTCAATTGTTGTGATGTTGAACACAGCTGACAAGGACAACGCCATGGAAAAACCCAAGTGTACGAGTGGTTTTCTCCTATCGAAAAGGTGAAATGTCGATTGATGACACACCTCATTCTGGACATCCATCAATTTCCCAAATGGATGAAAATATCGACTCATAGTCCATTTAGAGTTCATTCTACCAGGTCAGACAAGTAATCAAGCTTTCTATTTAATGGTTCTGAAAAGATTGCGTAACAGTGCGCAACAAAAAAAGGCCTGATTTGTGGCAGGGGGGGGACTGGGTTTGCCACCACAACACTGCACCTGCTCACGCGGTCATCTCAGGGCTCCAGTTTTTGGCAAAACAGCATGCTTCTCTTGTCCCACACACCTTACTCACCTGACCTTGCTCCATGCAACCTCTTTTTATTTCCAAGAACGCAGAAGGACATGAAAGGACAGCAATTTGATGATGTAGAAGAGGTGAAGGGAAAAAATGGGTGAGGTGCTGTCAGCCAACCAAACAGATAAGCTTGAAAAATGTTTTGAAGAATGGAATCGCAGATTTGACAAATGTATTAAGTGTAGTGGAGAATACTTTAAAGGTGACAAGGTTGTTTTTTAAAAATTTTAAATACATCGCCTTGAAAAAATTTCCAGTTTGTGGGGGTACCCCCTAAAATACAAAACACTTCACCCAACTAAAGCACAAAATAGTTTTTCTAGTGCACATGGAATATACTCCAGAATAGATCATATGTTAGGCCATAAAGTAACCATCAATAAATTTTACTACACTTGGTCTTAGCCAAAAGGCCGAGAAGCAATCATCAAAAATTTTTAAAACATCAATATACTAAATACCTCAATCACCGAAAGATTGTAATCCATATAATCTGAAGTCAAAGGAGGGATTAGCATCAGAGCCTAAATTGTGAGAATCCGGTATGCAGAAGGTGATGGATGACAGTAGAAGCCCAAGATTCATTTATGGAACTGCATAGGAAATAAGCCTCCGGAGAACTCCCACTGTCTAACACTGAGGGATGGGACCAAAGGGGCCAGTAAACAGAGTGTTTAGGAGAGACAAGTCAAGAAGACCAAAGGCATAAATCTGACTTGAACAGTTAAAACTCTGTCAGTAGACGCCCCCTATGATGCAGAGTGGACCTGATCTGGTCTCCAAAATTGTATGTGCTATTGATTTACATTGTTTGGTTTGATTTTTGCTTGTTCCTATTAGTGTGTATCTTAGATGTGCTATGTCATTGAAGTTGTGTTAGATGCTGTTCTGTTTTTTAGTATATGAAGCCCAGGATTGATTAACTTAAAGGGACAGCAAGTAGAATAAGGGTTTGAGGGGAGGGGGGTACAGTGGGAGTGGTGGGGTAAAAGGGAGAGAATGTCAAGGAGTCCATGTAGAAAATTATCTGGAAACTGACTGTGGTAGCAATTGTGCAATTCTACTTGATGTGACTGAACTGTGGAATAGTATGACATATGTACTGAATCCCAATTAATTTTTTTAAATACTAAAAACCTTTCTTCAGATTAAATGCTATAAAATTATAAATCAATCATAGAATGATCAAGAACAAAAACATCAATTTCATGGAAATTGAACAACAGTTAACTTAAAAACCACAGCGTAATTGAAGAAACAAAGAGCAGAATTGAGAAATCCCTTGCCGTGCAATTTTTTAAATTCCTTGAAACAATTGAGAGCAAAAATACAACATGTCAAAATCTCTGGGACACAGCAAAAGTAAGACTTAGAGGGCAGTTTACAGCAATAAGTGCATACACCTAAAAAGGAATAAAATTAATCGCCTTAACACATCAACAAAAATAAGAACAAGACCAGCAAAACAAACCCTCAGACACTGGGAGAAAAGAACGAATAAAGATTAGAGCAGACATAAATGAATCAGAAAATAAAAACGACAGAAAAAGTCAACAAGACAAGAAGTTGGTTCTTAGCAAGAAATAACAAAATTGATAAGCCACTGGTAAACCTAACAAAGTAAATGAAGGAGGAAGAGCAAACATTACAAATAGAAAGTGAAATGATGACATCACAAAAGAACCAACCTTTTTTTTTTAATAATCACCCATATTAGGAAAAATGATACTCCAACAGATTTCAAAATCTAGAAGAAATAGATAAATTTATAGAAACACTTTTTTTTTTTTTGCTGCCACTTGAGTCAATGCCAACTCATAGCAACCCTATAGGACAGAGTAGAAGGCCCCTGTGCATTTCTGCGACTGTGACTCTTCATGGGAACAGAAGAGAGCTTCATCTTTCTCCTGCAGATCCACAGCTGACCTTGTGGGTAGCAGCCCAACAGCCCAAAATCAACAGACCTATCACACAAGAAGAAATAGATCTGGTCATTAAGCAACTCTCAACATCAAAAAGTCCAGGATGAGATGGTTTTACCGGGAATTCTACCGAGCATTTATATAAAGGTTAATACCAATCCTACATGAACTATTTCAGAATATAGAAAAGGATAATATACTGCCAAACTCATTTAATTATAACCCTGTTACCTAAGCCAGGCAAAGACATCACCAGTATTTCAAATTATAGGTTAATATCTTTGATGAATATTAATATCTAATTTTTCCAGAGAATTCTAACCAACAGAAGTCAACACAGCACACCAAAAAAAGAGAATACAGGAGGATCAAGTGGGATTCATACCAGGTATGCAAGGATAGTTCAATACTAGAAAAACAAACAATGAAATTTACCACACAAACAAAACAAAGTAAAATAACTATATTGGGTTGGGTTGGGTTCTCTAGAGAAGCCTTCTCTGATTTCAAATCCTATTGTACGGCTACCGTATTCAAAATAGTTTAGTATTGGTACAATGAAGGATACGTAGACCAATGGGTTTGAATGGAGAACCCAGAAATACAACCAAGCACCTACCAACACCTGGTTTTTGATAAAGGACAGAAACAGCATTGGAGAAGAGAGCATTTTCAATAAACGGTGCTGGAACAAATCAGTGTCCACTTGCAAAATCATAAAATGGACCCATTACCTCACACCATGTACAAAACCAAACTCAAGATGGATTAGTGACCTAAATATAAGCCCTAGAACCATAAGGAACATCAGTGAAAAAATAGGGACAACTTGCAGGCCTTAATACAAGGCCTAAATACCTTACCACATATAATGAAAAACATACATGACAGAAGACAACACAGGGGGCTAGAACCTTCTAAAACTATGACATTTAGGTATTTTATCAAAAGACTTTAGCAAGGAGTAAAAAGAGAACACAGTTTGGGGAAAATATTTGACAATGATATATCAGATAAAGGGATCATTTCAAAAATCTGTAGAAAACTGCTGCTGCTGCTGTTAGATGCTGTAGAGTCTCTAAGTGCAACACAGTGACACTGGCCCGTCCTAGGACACGGTCACAATTTTCTTTTTTTAATGTTTAAACCCATTTGTGTTAGTCTGGGTAGACCAGAGAAACAAATGCCCAGAAACTCATATGTGTATAAGAGAGAGTTTTATACAAAGGGTAAGTATGCATTAAGGAAACATCCCAACCCAGTCCAGTCCAAGCCCATAAGTCCAACATTAGCCCATATGTCAGACAACATTCTACAAAGTCCTCCTCAAACTCACAAAACACATGCGATGATGCCGAATGCAGGACGACCACAGGCCAGTGGATAGAAAGTCTTTGAATCCAGTGGCGGTGTAAGCATCTCAGCGCTGGCAGGGGTCTCCACATGGCTTCTCCAGCATCCAGGGCTGCATCAGGGTAGGTCCATGTGGTTTCTCCTCGGGAATGTCTCACAGGAAGTGAGCCTTGCCAGCTGAGGCAGGGAACTAGCTAAGGCAGTTGCACCCTGGTCCTACCATCAGAGAGCAAATGACAGGAAGGCGAAGCTTGCCCAGCCATTTATCTCTCCGCCCTTCAATTAATCCAACATGTGTTCATTGCCAGGTTGGCACAATAAACTTAACTATCATACCATTGTTGCAGCAATTGTGTCAATGTATCTTGTTGGGGGGCCTTCCTCATTTTCCCTGTCCCTCTATTTTATTGGTGTTAGGATCGTAAACTACAACACTTTAATGAGAAAAGCCCAAATCACTCAATCCAAAAGGGGATGGGGGAGCCCAGACATGAATAGACAGTGTACTGAAAATGACATCCAGAAAGCCAATAAGTATATGAAGAAATGCTCATAACCATTAGCCACAGAGAAATGCAATGATGAGATACCACCTCACACTGATGCTACTAGCAACTTTTTAAAAAACAGACAATAACAAATGCTAGAGATGACGTGGAGAGATTAGAATACTGTACAACCACTGTGGAAACCAGTATAGATCTTCCTTAAACAAACACCTTATGATCTGGCCATCTCTGCCCATGCTATATACCCTAGAGAAATAAATAACCAGACATGAACAGGTATATATGCACATTCATGTTTATTGTAGCAATTTCTACAATAGCAAAACCATGTCTGTGAAGAAATAGATTTTTAAAAAATCTCTGGTACATCCGCACAATGGAATATTATGAATCCTTTTTTTAAAAAACATATCCTTAAAAAACAATGACAGGCAAAATCAGAGGAAATTATGCTCAGCTGAGTTGGTCAATCTTATAAAAATAAATACTTCATGTCACCATTATTCGAAGGGGGGGGGATTGGTTTTCACTCCAAAGGAGAATGCCTTGAAGACTATGAAGAGACCAGGGGCAGCCAGTGAGGGGTACGTGAAGGGGAAGGACAGAGAGGTAAGCAGGGGAGCGGGGTCGGAAAGGAAGGAAGAAACGCATCACGGGGAATCTGGGATACTGTCACTGTTTTGATGGGCTGGGCTGTCCAACTACATATAGTATGTTTCTCTTTGGAGGTGTTATATTCCACAGCTAAAAGGGAAAATAATGATGATGAATAAAAATTAGGAGTGACAAGGGTCACAGCCTTTAAAAAGCCTGAAGATCCCTTACCCATCAGATCCCTTACCCATCATCAGATCCCTTACCCATCAGATCCCTTACCCATCATCAGATCCCTTACCCATCA
>NW_022103958.1:5491796-5493319 GCF_000313985.2 Echinops telfairi | reverse complement strand
CCTTACCCATCAGATCCCTTACCCATCAGATCCCTTACCCATCATCAGATCCCTTACCCATCAGATCCCTTACCCATCAGATCCCTTACCCATCACATCCCTTACCCATCACATCCCTTACCCATCAGATCTAAATGCTGACCTGAGTGGTTATCAAAGGAGGAGAAGGAACACTGAAACCGACTCCAATTCTTTTGTGACCCATGAACTAGTTTCCAAAGAAAATCCTGTGCGTCCCAATCATGCCACCCACAGCAGATCACGGGCATGGCGTGGCACAGAGCTGGGCAGTGTGTCATGCGCATAACAGCCAACTGAGAATGACTAACAACAGTCCCAAGTAAGACACCATAACATAAAGGACCAACCATGGAGATGAAGAAGCTTAAAGAGAGGTGGGGGTAGGGGAAGAGTAGGCTCTCTGTGTCTCAAAACCACGAGAGGGGTGTTTTATTCGGGCCCAAGAAGAAAGTTGTGCAGGATCTCTGGACAGGGCCACAGTGGTGGGGGTTGGAGGGGTGTGCTTGGCCATTTCTGAAAGAGTAGGTCCCGGATCCAGCACTGTTTGGGGAGGGAGTGCATATAGCAGGGAGGGGGCCGCAGGATCCTGCTGAAACAGTGAGAAACCAGGCATTGCATGGGCCAAGGCATCGAATTAAGCCTGTTTATTTGTCTGTCTGTCTGTCTGTCTGTCTGTCTGTTTGTTTTTCCCAAGAAGATCCCCATTTCTCATTAGCAAAAAGAAGGAAACAAAATCTGGGAGCGTGAAAGGTCTATGAAAATCATGGAAACCTCAAGTAGATAACTGTTCCCACCTAAAATCATTATTCTTGAGAAGCAAAGCCAAGCCACAAAAGCGGCTCACACAGCTCCCCAAATTGAATTACCCAGCTATCCCTGAAAATGTTTAGAAGCTCAGAGCTGCCGTGTCTGCCCACGCAGAGCCTGGGGAAATATGGGGCCCCAGAGATTCTTCCAAGGGCATCCAAGGCAGAGGCCCTGGGGATTCAGGGAGGTTCCCCAAGGGCAGGATTTCAGGAAGTGGGGTCAAGGAAAGAGCTGATGTCCCTGAATATCCTACTGTAGTTTATTAAAGCAAGGAGGCCCTGGATTATGCCAACAGTTAAACTACTTGACTGCTAGCCAAAAGGTGAGAGGTTCTAGTATACCCGGGAGAAATTCAGAAGAAAGGTCTGGCAATCTACTGCTGGAAAAAAAATAGCCATTGAAAACCCTATGGAGAGTAGTACTACTCTGGCATGGTTGGAGGTTAGAGTCTGCCCAATGTGCCTTGGAAGAAAGGCCTGGCAGTATACTTCTTTAGCAGCAGCCATATGCACATGCAGTTGCCATGGATGGGGTGGACTGCATGGCAACAGATTCCTGATGATAAAAACAAGTGTTCTCTAATGAGCACCTAATCCCCTGTTTCCCCGAAAATAAGACAGTGTCTTATATTAATTTTTGCTCCCAAAGATGCGCTAGATCTTATTTTCAGGGGATATCTTATTTTTCCATGAAGA
>NW_022103958.1:5480419-5490664 GCF_000313985.2 Echinops telfairi | reverse complement strand
TCCCACAGGTAGTGCAGCCTTTAAATTGAAGTACAGAACAAGCAAGGCAGCTGCACACTGGTCCGATGATCAAAGAGCAAATGACAAGAAAGCGAGGCTCATCAAGCCATTTATCTCTCTGCCCTTCAGTTAATCCCACTTGTGTTTATCGGCCAGTCTGGCACAATAAACTATCTCACCACCTGTGACAGCCAATGAATGGCACCCCAAACTCACTGACATTGAGTCAATTCCAACTACCATTGACCCCTATATCCATTACAGGGGCAGACAGCCTCATCTTTCTTCCTCCAAGTGGCTAGTGAGTTCGAACTGCTAACCTTGCCTTTAGTGGTCCAACGCTTACCTGACAGCACCACCAGGGATCCTCAATGAAGGGCTCAAAAAAAACAAACTCATTGCCCTCGAGTCGATGCCAACTCAGAGACTCCCTATAGGATTCTATAGAACAGGGTAGAACTGCTCTTGTGAGTTTCCGAGACTGTAACTGTTTACAGAGTAGAAAGTCCTGCCTCTCTCCCAAGGAGCCACTGGTGGTTTCCCACTGCTGAGCCTGCCAGTTAGCAAGGAAGGACAAGCATCCCTTACTATCAATGTAGCTTTCCCTCACTTAGCTGCCTTAAAATATTTCATCCCTTCTAAACTGAACCAGATTTATGTTTTCTAAACAAGGAGGAGTGGTGGACCATAGACCAAAGATGAAAATAGGCTTGCCCTCAGACGGAGTTCATCAGAAAGGGAATCAAGGCAGATACAGCTAGGTGGATTTTAACAATTTACCATCTGTTTGCCCATTTTTCATGATATCATTTTCTGCTTTCTTTTGGATTGAGGCTTTTCTGTGTTTTATTTGGTGATTGTGGTTGGGGTTTTGTTTGTTTTGTTTATCTTCGTATGGAACCCAAACAGATAAATCTATAGAGGCAGTAAGTAGCTGAATGATTTCTTAGGGTTCTGGTTGGGGAGATTAGGGGGACATGGGTTGGTAATAGCAATGAGTACAAAAATGAAGGCGATATTCTAAAATGGATTGTGGTGATGATGGCATAATTCTTTTTAGGATATGCAAACCACTGAATTGGATAGTGTGTGAAGTCTATGTCAATAAAACTGAAAAACTTTAAAAGAGATAGAGCAAAAAAAAAAAAACAGGAGGAGGAGGGGACGGGCAGAAGCACTGAAACGGTGCCCTTCTTTTAGATAACTTCACCATAAGAAAAGCTCCAAAGTACCAATCCAGCTCATTAATCTTTCATCTGACACATGACGGCATTACCTGAACATGACAAGTGCACCGCCCTTGCTTCCACTGATGAAAATTGGTCAATGATGACCTCCGAGTCGTATCTGCCGGTGTCTTCGCCACTCCACACTGCACAGAGCAAGATCACGCCGTCTGCCTTGACCGGGGAAGGCTCCCTAAGATAGAAGCACTGCGCAGCCAGTCCTCACTTGCCAGCAGGGTTACAGTCCAAAGAAGAGGTCGTTAAGGATAACTACGTCATCAGCACAAGCGCAGTGTTGTTAGGGGCCACCACGTCGGATGGGACTCATAGCCATACTATGGACAACAAAAGGTAACCCTGCCCGGTTCTGCCCACCCTCGCAACCAGCAGGTTGGAGCCCATTGTCACAGCCACCGTCTCAATCCACTTGTCAAGAGTCTTCATCTTTTTCATTGCCCTTCTTAGTCTTCATCAAGCACGATGTCCTTTTCCTGAGTCTGGTTGTCCCTGATAACTTGTCTAAAGGGTGTGCCACAAAGTCTCAGCATCCTCTCACTTCTAACGGGGCATTCTGGCGGTACTTCTTCCAAGACAGATCTGTTTGTCCTTTGGGCAGTCCCTGGTGCTTTCAATCTCCGTTGCCAGCACCATAGTTCAAATGCATGGGTTCTTCTTTGGTCTTCCTCCTACGAAGTCCAACTTTCATATGTCTATGAGGCGCCTGAACATACCATGGCGGCCACGAAGGAAGACGCAGACGTTGGTATTTCCATGCAAGACCTACACGGATCCCTTCAGGTTGGCAACGTAGCTGCTAATGGTCAATAGACCCCACTCGGTGGCGCCCCCTTGAGGCGGCGCCCAGGTCACACGCAATCCCACAGCTCCCTGGCGGCACAGCGCCGGCCGGCCTGGTGTGGGCACCCGGGGGCAGTGCTCTAGGGGGCGCACTGCCTGACGTGCCCGCGCAGACCAACGTCACCAGGGAGGGGCGGGGCGGGGCAGTCTGCGTAGAGGCAAGAATACCAGCCAGATCGGCGCTGCAAAATGATAGTTCGTCGTTTTAATTGGTGTATCATCGACAGATCTTTTTTTTTTCTCTTTAATATTTTTTTAAATCATTTTATTAGGAGCTCATACAACTCATCACAATCCATACACACATCAATTGTGTAAAGCGCATTTGTACATTCATTGCCCTCATCATTATCAAAACATTTTCTCTCCACTTAAACCCCCGGCATTAGGTCCTCATTTTTCCCCTCCCTCCCCGCTCCCCCCTCCCTCATGAGCCCTTGATAGTTTATAAATTGTTATTTTGTCATATCTTGCCCTGTCCGACGTCTCCCTTCACCCACTTTTCTGTTGTCCGTCCCCCAGGGAGGAGGTCACATATAGTTCCTTGTAATCGGTTCCCTCTTTCCTACCCACTCTCCCTTTACCCTCCCTGTTTCACCACTCACACCACTGGTCCTGTAGGGCTCATCTGCCCTGGATTCCCTGGATTTTCAGTTCCTATCTGTACCAGTGTACATCCTTTGGTCTAGCCAGACTTGCAAGGTTGAATTCGAGTCATGGTAGTGGGAGTGGGGAGGAAACATTTAGGAACTAGAGGAAAGTTATATTTTTAATCGTTGCTACATCGCACCCTGACTGGCTCGTCTCCTCCTGGAGACCCTTCTGCAAGGGGATCGCCAGTGGCCTACTAATGGGCTTTGGGTCTCCACTCTGCACTCCCCCTATCATTCACTATGGTAAGATTTTTTGTTCTGATGATGCATTATACCTGATCACTTCGACACCTCGTGGTTGCATAGACTGGTGTGCTTCTTCCATGTGGGCTTTGTTGCTTCTGAGCTTGATGGCCACTTGATTACCTTCAAGCCTTTAAGACCCCAGACACTATACTTTTTGATAGCCGGGCACCATCAGCTTTCTTCGCCACATTTGCTTATGCACCCATTTGTCTTCAGTGATCCCTTCGACACCTCGTGATCACACAGGCTGATATGTCATCGACAGATCTTTATGGGGGGAATAAAAGTGCCAGAAAGCCTAGCATGAGAGAAATCTCTTGCGCTCTCATCCCTGAACCCCAGCTTTCCACACCCAACTTCCGGAACACACACACACACACAAACACACCCCACACGCCCTCCTGAGACAATTAGATCTCCGATCATGAAAAATGCATCCCTTTCCACACGGCCGCAATTCCAACCGTGGCCGTCCCGCGTTGTCTTCTGGGGCCGGGGCCTCCACGGCCTGCGTGGCCTTCCTTTGTGTGGTCTTCCTACTAATGACTTCCTCGTTCGTCATCCGCGTCGGTTTGTCTTTCAAAACAATCGACGGAATCTGTCTGTGCCGCAGCCTCAAGTTCCACATGGGCAAGCCTGTCAGGTCATTGTCGGCTGCGTTTTGTCCTCCTCCTGGGACCAGACTCCCGGCCCCAGAACCCCCTGCCTTCCTGGCGACCCCCTGGCCACGGCTCAGCTCCCGTCCAGATGGGAGGAACCCCTGTCCCTCTTGGGCCCTGGGTGAGGGGTCCCCGGGCCTCTCTTTTGCCCAGTCTCCCTGGGATTGAGCCCATCCTCCAATGGTCTTAGGATCTGACTTAGGCACGTAGTTTTAGCATTTTTCAGGTCTGAAAAGGTCTTTGATTTCACTCGCCCACATTTAGTTAACAGTCTGGGTTGGTATGGAGCAATAGGAGAGAAACCAGATTTTTTTTTTTTCCATCCGAATCTGAACCGCATGGTTCCAGCATCTTCCACCACGCATGTCGCAGCTGAGGGCGCTGGGATTCCCGACTCCGGGTGCACGCTCTGGTGGTGTAGTGGGCTACCCGTTGGACTGCTAACTGCAAGGTCAGCAGTTCGGAACCACCAGGCTCTCAGCGGGAGAAAGCTTTACAGTGTAAAGGATCCGGGTCTTGGAAACCCACAGGGACTGTTCTACCGTGCCCGTCGAGTCGCTAAGACTCAGCATGCACCCGATGGCAGGAAGTTGAGTTGTACATGCTCTGAGGTGCTAGGGAAATCTCACAGGATTGAGGCCCTCAATTAGGGTGCAACGTGTTGGAACCACCAAAAAAGTAAGTCGGTGATCGAGATACATGATAGTTTAATGCTGCATTTTTTTTAAGTTAAACTGAATGCAAAAATAAAAATGCATCACGAACAAAATATCCGTTTTAAATCATGACAGGCTCCAACCCAGCACTTCTCTTAACTCGAGCTCACTTCCTTCAACCCGAGGGCAGCCCTATCAGACCGTCTTTACTTAATATGTGCATATTGTGTTCATCATGGACTTATTTGCATTGTAATTTCTCAATTTTAGATCATAATTTGCTTGGGGGTTGGAGGGAGGGCTGGAAGTTTGATCACTGGGTGTTTTGGGTGCTCCCTTCGGTGTGATTCTTCGGTGAGTGCTCCTTCTCTCCACCCTTGCCCAGCCCTCCCCAGAAACTCTGAGCAACCTCTCTCTGCCCTCGGACCTGAAGTGGCATGATGCAAGAGTTTTTGTTTTTTCATTCATTGAGTTGACTAGAGCTTTCCACTGGAGTAGTCATCACCTTTCGTTCTGAAATTTTACCTTTCATTATTTACCAACTTCATTCTCTCTTTTCTCTTTACCGTCACCCGTAAGGATGAAGGATTGGTCTCCGGCTTCCTGTCTCCTATGCCCTTCTTCCCCTGCCCCCACGCCCCACCCCCAGTGGCTTTTGACCTGAATATGGAGAGATTTGGGAAGACAGAGATCTCCAACTTCCACCAAAGATAAAGGTCAGGCTTCTGTGGGAAGCTGAGAACCGGGAAGACAGTACATGTGGACAAATTCTCTACGCTCATAATTAAGAGTCTGGGAGGCAGACTCTGTTGGAGGGAGGCCTTCACGTTTGTGAGTTGGAGATGAATGCCAGTCACATTCTTTTAACTAAAGGTTACCCCCCACAATGCCCTCCCATAATAATGCCAATTTTTAAATGCTGCTTGTAAGCACATGGTTGTTCCTATATGCTTGCAGGTTGTCTGCCATCTGCCATCAAGAGAGATCAGACTACCCCACCCTAAGTAGGGCCCACTCCCTTCTGATAAGGATCATAGGTTGTGTTAGGTGTCTCGAAATACCTCGGAACCTGCTTCACAGGAGAAAGAATTCACACAGAAGCCTGGTTGGTGATCCAAGTGAGTTTTATAAAGGACAGAAGAAGTTTCAGGTTTTACACAGGCACCTGGGGGCACTTTACACCCGCCTGTGGAGTCCTGAGGCCAGGGAAAAACCGAGGCCTGGCCAGAGGAGCAGCTGGCAGAGAAGGGCGGAGCAGCTGGCAAAGAAGGGCGGGGGGCCTCAGATCCTGGCTTTTCAGGCCCTCCGTTAGGAGGAGTGGTTGACGATACTGGTTGACCCCATTGGCTGAATTAAACTCACCTGGCTTAGATGGGGCCAATCCAAGTGTACCGCCCATCATGCCCAGTGGACACCTGGTCCCTGTTCTAACTACCGGTACCTCCTTAAGGTCAAGCCAACTCAGAGGTGACCAAGGTTAAGGCTTCACCTTAACTCTAGAACCCACCCATCTTGTTATGTATGTACTTTCCTGTTATGCCGTGTGTGCCTGTAACCCATCCCTTTCCCGTTAGGTATGTGTGTGATGTGGCTTGCATGCCCAAGATTACATAAGCCTGAGAGAGAATACCTTTGCCCCCTCTCTGGTTCCAGTCTCCATGGAAGAGGTGAGCCCTTACATGCCTTGTCTGCTGTTTCTTTAATTTACGCTTCAAGTACACAACCACCCCTAAGACCCATTCTGTTGAGGAGGTGAACTCGTGAGTCTCCGTATTATGCAGCTGTCCCCCGCTGGATGACCTGATGTAATATCCTGTGGGTTGCCAGGCCTTGCCTCGATGATGTTGAGGAGACTGAGCAGAAACTACAGGAGTAGGGTGTGGCTTCAGCCACCCTCTTTGGGGATAGATAAGCGAGTAAGTAAGTGAGCAGAGATCGGAGGGACCACCAAGAAAGGAGAGTCAAGATCAGACTGCATCCTTTGGATCCAGTCTGGGATCCAGTTGATGCCAAGCCCCATGGACAGCTCCAAAGAACCCAGGCCCTCGGAGGTTGAAAGAAGACTAGGGCCTCCCTCCAGAACTGACAGATAGCAGACCTTTCTCTAGAGCCGCTGTCATGCATTTGGACGTCTAGCCTCTTCAACTGTGAGAAAATACACTTTTGATGGTTGAAACCATCCACACACAGAAGGGTCTCGGGGAGGAGACGAGCCAATCAGGGTGCGATGTAGCAACATGAAACATACAACTTTCCTCTAGTTCCTAAATGCTTCCTCCCCTCCCCCCACTATCATGATCCCAATTCTACCTTACAAATCCGGCTAGGCCAGAGGATGTACACTGGTGCAGATAGGAACTGGAAACACAGGGAATCCAGGGCAGATGATCCCTTCAGGTCCAGTGCTGAGAGTGGCGATACCGGGAGGGTGGAGGGAGAGTGGGGTGGAAAGGGGGAACTGATTGCAAAGATCTGCATATAACCTCCTCTCTGGGGGACAGACAACAGAAAAGTGGGTGAAGGGAGACGTCGGGCAGTGTAAGATATGACAAAATAATAATAATTTATAAATTATCAAGGGTTCATGAGGGAAAGGAGAGTGGGGAGGAAGGGGGGGAAATGAGCTGATACCAAGGGCTCAAGCAGAAAGCAATGATGATGGCAACAAATGTACAAATGTGCTTGACACAATGGATGGATGGATTGTGATAAGAGTTGTATGAGCCCCAATAACATGATTAAGATGATTTTTTTAAACCATCCACACGTGGCGTTTCTGTCACAGTAACAGTACAGAACAGCGACCATCCTCAGTGTCCCCTGGGGGATGTGTGCCTGCACCGTCTGTCTCTGCCATGACTTCACCCTCTCGGTCTCCTCTCTCATCGTTATAAAGACATCATTTAGACTGCTCTGTCTCCTCTCTTGGTCTGCTAAGGGTGCCATTCATATTGGATCTGGAGCCCATTCTGCTCCTTCAAATGTGACCTCCTCTTAACTAATTATGTCACCAACCAGACAATTTGCAAATAAGGTCACATTCTGAGGTTTCAGGAAGACCATGAAAGAGAGGGACAGGAAACTATGCTACCTAGTTCAGCAGGCGAGGCAGGGAGCAGGCACAGGATGTTCCCAGGCACAGAGGAATCAGAGAATGGCCAGGAGTTCTGTACAACTGGAAGGCAGGCTCAGGACAAGGAGCAGCTGGCGCTGGGACTAAGGAGTGGCTCAAAAAGGGCCTGGCATGTGCCAAGGAGTTTGCCCTTGAGCCTGGAGCAAATGGAGAGCAGGAGGGAGAGGTGGCACGTGGCCAGGTTGACCTTGTACGGGGCTGGGGGTGGGGGGGTCTCTGACAGCAGCGTGACAGCAGGTGGACACATCTGGGATGACAGAGACCAGCCAGAGGATGTGGCAATGGGGGACCAGGGGGAAATGAGGGAGAAGGCTACTCAAAAGGAGGGATCCATAAGACCCTGGACCGAGGGCAGCGGAGGGATCCATTTGAATCCCAATGTGCTATTGCAGGTGACGAGCCTCCTCCTCTCAGGCAGGGAAGCAGTGCTGGAGGAGAAGCGGGTATGGGGGAACCAGACGTCCCACACCGCTGTGACATGGGATGGTCCATATCCTCAGATACTTTGTGACCCGCTTTTCCTCTGAGCAGGTCTTTTCAATGGAACCCACAAATGTCTGTCCTTTAATGAGGTCACATGGTGTTTATCATGTTCATGACGGTGCCCCATGTCACCTCCTCAGGCTGGATGCTTTAAGAAGAACTGTGGGAGTCCCAGAACCCCAGTGTCTCCTCCACCGCCCAGACCTTCTGAAGATACCCCCAGGCCAGGTGTGGGGGGGGTTCTGCACCATCTGCTTTACCATACAGCCTCTGGGAACCCTTGCTCCTCAAAACCACCTTGGGATGTCAAGAGAACGTGCCCCACCCTCTGGTAACCAGGCAACAGTGACCACCCTGGGCTTGGAAGGAGAGAGGTCCCCATTCTGCCCTCACCCGGGCTCCATTTTGTAGTGGCCACACTCACATCCCTTCTTCAGAAGGTCCCCAAACCTAGGGACCAAGGTGTCCTCACCGAGAAGCTGGCCTGCCCTGTGGCAGGGATGGGAGGAAGAGTGGATCTTCTGGTTGTTATGGCAACCAGGGCTCCCAAGATGGAGGGATGGGGAGAGGCAGCCTGCTCCAGAGTTGCCATGACAACCCAGATCCTGCGACCTGCTTTGAAGACGAAAACCACACCCCTGCCCTCCCCACTTACCAAGAAAGTACCTTGGTTTCCTCTGGATTCCTTGAGGTCCTGAGAGCCCACTGGAATGAGACAAGGCCTTCTGACCCTGCAGTTGGCTTCCCAGACTTCTCAAGTCCCAAAAGGGCTCCACTGTCCTGGGGAAAGGGTGGACTGGGGTCTGGCCACCCTTGCATTTACCCAGCAAGCATTACTGGGCCGGGGGTACCGATATACCAAGCACCAGACCCTGACCTCCAGGGGACGGGCACTTCAGAAAAATACAAGGCCACTGTAGGCATGGGCGGTAGTGCCACCTTTTCTGAAAATGGTTTTGCCCTTTGTTTTCAAGACCTGGCTTCTGTGGCCAGAAATCTTTACCCCACCCACCACCTCTGGGGAACAGCAAGAAGTACCTGCCAAAAACAAAACAAGCAAGTGGCAAGGATCTAAATGTCCCACAGGGAGGGCTCTTTAAGTAACTCTTGGTGCGTCCACAGGGGTTGAAGATACAGGCACATGTGTGGAAGAAAGAAGCCCTGGCGGCATAGTGGTTATGTGTTGGGCTGCTAACCTCTAGGTCAATGATTCGAACCTACCAACTGCTCGGAGGGAAAAAGATGAGGCTCTGGACTCCCATCAAGAAGTGCAGTCTGAGAAACCCACAGGGCCAGTTCTACCCTGTCTTACAGGATCCTGGCTAGGAGTTGGAATCGACTCATGGCAGTCTTTATTATGCATGGGAGCACCCAAGAATCTGTTAGACCAATCAGATTTTCCAGGAGGACCAGTCAGGAGGACATTTTGTTGTTGCTTCTGAATGTTGGGTTCTGTGACAGAGTGTTATTCTAAAGAAGACATCGAACTATTTGAGGTCTAGGTGGCACCATGTTTTGCAACTAGCTCATAACCCAAGGTTGGGAGTTTAAGCCCACCCAGCAATCCATAAAAGAAAGGCCTGGCATTCCCTGATGCTCACCCACCCGACACTATCCCTGAAGACAAATGGGTACATAAGCAAACGTGGTGAAGAAAGAGCATGGTGCCCGGCTATCAAAAGTTATAGCGTCTGGGCTCTTAAAGGCTTGAAGTTAAGCAAGCAACCATCTAGCAGAGAAGCAGCAGGCCCACATGGAAGAAGCACACCAGCCTATGCAATCGTGAGGTGTCAACAGAATCGGATAACAGGCATCAGAAGACCCAAAACAAACAGACAAACAAAAGCCATTGTTGAGAAGGAGGGAGTCGGAGCAGAGACCCAAAACCCATCTGTGGACAATGGGACATCCCTGACAAAAGGGTCACAAGGAAAGGATGAGTCAACCAGGGTGCAGTATAGCACCAATGAAACATAATATTCCTCTGGTTCTTTTTTTTCTTTTTAAATCATTTTATTGGGGGCTCATACAACTCTTTTCACAATCCATACATACATCATTTGTGTCCAGCACATTCGTACATATGTTGCCATCCTCATTCTCAAAACACCTGCTTTCCACTTGAGCCCTTGGTGTCAGCTCCTCATTTTCCCCTCCCTCCCTGCTCCCCTCCACCTGAACCCTTGATAATTTATAAATTATTATTATTATTTTATCATCTCTTACACCATCTGATATCTCCCTCATCCACTTCTCCACTGTCCATCCCCCAGGAAGGAGGTTACATGTAGACCTTGTCATCTGTTCCCCCTTTCTCCCTCTCCTTCCCTC
>NW_022103958.1:5453697-5479994 GCF_000313985.2 Echinops telfairi | reverse complement strand
ACAGGCTGGTGTGCTGCTTCCATGTGGGCTTTGTTGTTTTTTAGTTAGATGGCCCTTTGTTTATCTTCCAGCCTATAGGACCCCAGATTCTATATATTTTGACAGCTGGGCACCATCAGCTTTCTTCACCGCATTTGCCTATCACCCGCTTTGTCTTCAGCGTTTGTGTCGGAGGTAGGCTGGTTTACTTCTTCCATGTGGGCTTTGTTGTTTCTTAGCTAGATGGCCGCCTGATTATCTTCAAGCCTTTAAGACCCCAGACGCTATATCATTTGATAGCTGGGTACCATCAGCTTTCTTCACCACTTTTACT
Organism: Echinops telfairi; assembly: GCF_000313985.2. Classification (NCBI taxonomy): domain Eukaryota; kingdom Metazoa; phylum Chordata; class Mammalia; order Afrosoricida; family Tenrecidae; genus Echinops; species Echinops telfairi. The sequence continues at coordinate 5,479,681 of NW_022103958.1, read as the reverse complement.
TATGCACCCACTTCCTCTGGTTCTTTAAGGCTTCCTCACCCCCACACCCCATCCACTATCATGACCCTAGTCCTGCCTTTTACTTCAGGTTAGACCGGAGCATGTACACAGGTACAGATAAGAGATAAGAGCACACAACTCATGGAATCCAGGAACAGGAATGGAAGTAGCAATACCAGGAGGGAAGGGGGAAGGTGGGGAGAGGTGAGGAGGAAGGGGGAACTGATCAAAATGATCAACACATAACCACACACACACACACACACTTCAGGGAGAAGAACAACAGAAACCATGAGGGAAGGGAGACCCGTCAATGTAAGATAAGAAAATAATAATAAGTTATCATTTATCAAGGGGTCATGGGGGAGGGAAAAAAGAGGAGCTGGCACCAAGGGCTCCATAGAAAGTAAATGTCTAGAAAATAATGATGGCAACATCTGTACAAATATGCCTGATGCAAACGATGTGTGGCCTGTTATAAGAGCTGTAAGAGCCCCCAATAAAATGATCTTTTAATTAGAACAAAGAAAGGTCTGGCAACCTGCTTCCCAGAAAGCCGTCCGAGTGTCCGACCCCATTACAGACGTGGCCACAGGCCGCGCGGTGCCTGGATGGTCCTGGAGGGAGGGTGAGGCTGGTTATGTCCTGGGAAGGCATCTACCTCCCATCGAGTGCTGAAGGAGGGAGGAAGAGCGCAGCGAAGAAGCTGGTCTTGAAGGGTGCGGAGAACTTGATCTAATGGAGGAGGGGACAGGTGTGTTAGGAAGAAGAGCCATGGCTGGTGGGGGGGGGGGGGGCAGGAAGAAGGTCCGAACGTGTTAGCCTGCCCCGCGTGGTCTGCTGGGGCAGGGGGACCAGGGCAGGCGGGGAGACCTCCTCGGGCAATTTGAAAGTAGGAGGGGATGTGAGGCGAGCTGGATTTAACCCCGTTTGGCTGTGGCTCAGTGGGGAGACTTGGGGGGACACAGGGATATGCACCAGAGGCAAGGAGACCCCAGGAGGCTTCTGGACTCACTTGGAGAAAGGAGAAGGGTCCTGTGGAGGCGCGGGGCTGACGGGAAGAAAGGAGCAGACTGGCAGGGGTCCGTGATGTTTATGAACCAAAGACTTGAAGAGTAACCGGGTCTAGGTGAGACTCCTAGGCTTACAGCAGGGGGGACTGAGAGCCTCTGAGAGAGCCCTGGTGGTGCAATGTATTAAGCACTGGGCTTCCTTTTAAAAATAACTTCACTGCCATCAACCCTAGACCAGGTTTCCCGGACTGTAAACCTTGAGAGGAGCAGACCTAGCCTCATCCTTCTCCCTCAGAGAGGCCGGTAGGTTTGAAGCCCTGATGTGGCAGTGAGCAAGCCAACACTTAGCAGACCATGCCACCCACTGCCTTGGAAAACCTACAGAGAGCAGTTCTGTGTCCGGTGGGCTCCTGAGCCGGAAGCAGCTGCCCTGTGTCTGGTCTGGGTGGATGCAATGCCCTTGAGTTCTCCCCAGGCCTCGTGGAGGAAGGGGCTCAGGGCTCCCAAGGCGGGCAGGGCCTGTGGTTAGCTCCTGATTCAGACACACCCCCAATGGGGGCCAGTGGGGCAGCAAAGTGGCCCGAGCAGCCCCCGCAGAGGACAAAGGACACCCTTTGGCGTTAGGACTGTAAGGGTCAGCCTGCAAGCCCTGGAAGCCAGCCTGCACGACCTTGGCTCAGAGGGGCTGGTGGGGCACACGTTGCCCCAAGAGCTGCTCTCAGCATAATCCTACCGAAGCAGTGTCTCCACACTGGCCTTCTGGCTCTCTGCCCCCCAGCAGGCAGCCATGGTGGCATAGCGACAAGGACAGGCCCCCGTGTGGTGGCTCGGACAGAGCACTGCACTCAGGAGTCGAGAGGATCTAGTCCCTGCCCGTCCTGCCCCTTGGCTGCTGGGTGGCCTTAAACTTGTCCAGGGACAACTTCATGTGATGAGGCCAATGGTGGTACCTGCACTGAGGAGCACAAGGTGGGCCACGGCCCTGTTCCCATGTGGGGTCCCTTTAGAAGTGGGAGGGCCCTGTGTGAGGGTTAGCACTCAGGCACCGGCGTGTCTACAGCTTCTAGAAGAACCAAATCTTCCCATGTCCTCCTGCCCCTGGGGAGCTCTCCTGTGCCTTCCAAACACCGACCCCGGTGCCCCAAGGTCACTCCACAGATGCAGGCCCCCCGGTTCTGAAAGGTGCAGGCTGAACAACAAGGACCAGGTCCCCCATCCCCACCCCTGACAGCCTCTGACAGGAAGAAACCAGTAGCCATCAGACTTGCACACGCAGCTCCCGCATGGGAGCGGGGAGGGTGTCCGGAGCAAAAACAAAAGTAAATAGCAACTGTGTTATTATTATCACTCGTCAACAGGCCGAGTCCTGAGGGTGGGACAAAAGAAAATCATGACGCACAAATCCCTGTCACACAAGTCGCGGGCGTGGCCAACTCCACGTCCCCACTGCATGATTCAAGGCTCAGAAGAGTCTTACAAACATTTCCCCAGGGCATGAGCTCAGGGTCCTCTTTCACAGAATATTTAAGCTTCCTGGGGAAGTGGTCACAGCCCCCACGGCAGCACCTGAGACCCTTCAGGGAGGGCTGTGCTCTTGGGCAGACCCCCCTCTGCCCCACCTGAGCCGGCCCCGGGGGCCAGGTTCTGCATGACGCTGCCCTGGGCCTGGGCCCTGCCGCTGTGGGCTGGGCAGCGGGGCCGGCATCTGGAGCAGGCCAGGCACCGATGTCCAGCCGCTCTTGGATGCCAGCCGGGGCTCCTGCTCCTCCTAATTCCAATATTTGGCTGCCGCTCCCACCTAATTCATATTCCAGTGTCAACACTGCATAATCTCCCCCAAACACTGGCAGCCTTGGAGCTGGGGAAGGGGAAGGGACAGAGGCTGAGCAGGGGTGAGGAGAGCTGACGGGCAGGGACCAAAGCAGAAGAAGATGGACAGGAAGTCCCCCAAGACCTTCAGCGAGCAGCATCTTCCCAGACCTCCCAGCGACAAGACTGTAGCCTCACAGGCACCAGGTCACCTCCCTGTACCCCGAGTGGTTTAGGGGGTTTTATCTTTACAAGTGCAGACTGTCTCCCAGATGGGTTCAGGCCACCGAATGTGTGGTTAGCAGCTCCTAGGAGTCCGATGTTACTCCCTCCACAGAGGCGGAGACTGAGGTCCAGTCCAGTGGTTGCCCCAAGCTGGGATTTGAACCAAGGCCTCTGTGACACCAGAGCCTGGCAAGTTCCGGTGTCCTACACCGTCTTCCCAACGTCCAGAAAGGGCAACAAAACAGTCCCTGGAGCCCGGAGGAATTGGGGGGTGCAAAGCACACACCAGTCTGGCTGGCAGAGGATGCAGGGTGCAGTACGAGGGTGTGGCCGAGGCCATGGGGTTCAGCCTGAGGAGGGGACTGCTAGCCAGCCCAGGCCACGGGTCACCGCCCTGGGCTGTCATCATGTCTCCCTCCTCCCAGCAGACCCCAGGCTCCATCCAGACTGGCCTCCTCCCCCTGCCCCAGTGCCAGCCCCCTCACCACTGCTCCTCTCCCTGACGCACCCCTCCACACACACACACACACACACACACACACACACACACACACATACCCTGTTCCCAGGCAACAGCCCTCCCAGCTCTGACCTCAAACTCCCTGGAATTCAGTGACCTCCACCCATATTTTCCCCAGGGCCACATTCAGGGCCGACTTCCTGAGGAGGCTGCTAATAAATATGCACCAGATTTGCATGCAATTTGCATGCACTTATGAGGCCCAGAAGGCAATCTTCCAGGGAAGCCTTATCAAGGCTGCTTCCCCTCCTTCTCTGTCCCTCCGCTTTCCTAGGGACCCAGCCCAGGCTCTGGCCCTGCCTCCCCTTTTCACAACCACCCCTAAACCAGGAGTCAAATTTAAATAATCACAGTGCTGAGCAAGTAAGGGGGTGGGGTGCAGCCGTTAGAGGTGGGCTGCTAAACTTCAAGGTCAGCAGCTCAGAACCACCAGCCGCCCAGGGGAGAAAGAGGAGGCTTTCTATACCCATGAAGAGGTACTGGCTCAGAAACCCACCGATCAGTCTCCCCCTGTCCCACAAGGCCCCTGTGTGCTTTCTACCCCCATGAAGAGGTACAGCCTCAGTTTCCCCCTGTGCCCCAAGGCCCCTGGGAGTCGGAGTTGGCTCGGCGGCAGGGAGCGTGGAGCATGCTCCTCACAAACACCCCTCAAGGGCTGCTATTGGGGGGTGGGGGGAGGGGCAGGGAAAAGCCCCCCTGCCTCCCTCCCCAACTCCGGTCAGAACTGGGAAGCTGCCACGGGGTGCACACAGGTGGATTTCTGACAGCAGGCTGTGTTGGGAGGAGCTCTCTGGGGGTCTGCATAAGGCCTCTCCTAACCGTGAACCCCAGACTGAAACAGATAACCCCCCAGTCCAGACTATTGACCACCCCTCTCCCAACATTCCCTGAGTGGCCAAGCAGAACCCTGAAAATGGTGACAGATCTCCAAACAGAAGGGCCGGAAGAGACTGGGCTGCACTTGGCCAACAACTGAGTCTCAAACTAGATCATTCTGAAAACAGCCCCTCCTCCCTGGGAAAGCAGGGGGGGTGGCCGCGGGCAGGCCAGGAGTGGCTCCATCGATATACCCTCCCCACAGAAGGAAACATCAGGAGAAGGGGAAAGATGCCGCCCCACCCCCACCAGCGCCCATCTTAAAACCAAACTCACTGCCACAGAGCCCACGCTGACTCAGAGCGACCCTAGAGAGAGGGTCACTCTTTACAGGACCAGAAAGCCCGGTCTTCCCCCCTTGCAGCAGTCGGTGGTTTTGAGCTGCCGACCCTTCGATGTCAGCCCAGTACGTAACCACTGACCCAACATTCAGCCAGGAAAGGTGGGGCTGAGGTAGGAAGCAAGCTCCAATCTCTCAAGGTCACCATGTGAAGAGGACATGAGGGAAGCCGGGGGTGTCCCCACCCCTCAGGCCAGAGCAGTTGGGGACCTCTCAGTGGCAGAGCAGGGGGGGTCTTGGAGTCCAGGCACCTCCCACATGCCGGCAGGGGTGAGGCAGCCTGTGAATGGCTGGGCAGGAAAAGGGCGATAGGGAATGGTAGGGACTGTGGTGCGCTGAGCACGGCAGCTCAGCTCGCTCTCGAGAGGGGCCTGGGGGGATGGGTGTCATCAGATTTTCCAACATTTTAAAGAGAGGCCAGAAATCCAATCAGTCCGTGAAATCTCCCTATTTGTGTACGTTGGCTTGGCATTCAAGAAAACAAACAAATGCTATTCAGGCAAACAAAACATCCCGCTTCTCGGGTCCAGTGAAAACCCAGTCCCTCCATCCCACAAAGTGTGAGCCTGAGCTGCACCTCTGCTGTCCCCGCTGTCCCCAGGGCAGGCACAGTCCTTCTGAGGGGACGCCCCTGAGTCAGATCCTGAGAGCCAGCTAAGGGTCACTCAGCTCCGAGCCCCCTCCACACCCCTGCTCCAGGAGACTCCTGTTAGAAACGACTCCTGCATCCAGGCCCCTCGAGGCCCGAACCCCTCCACCAGCAGAACGGGGTGGTGCCCGGCTGCCATCAGTGAGCATTTGGACTGAGGATCCCAAAGAGGGAGGAGTTGTGATCCAAAGAGGGGGAGACCCTGGAGACCAGAACGCCAGCATCCTTTTTGGAAACCAGATGTAGTGGCTACACAGAGGCTGGGAGAGCAGCCCAATCGGTTGCCTAGGAACAATTCTTCCGCCTAGAACAGAAATGATCCCTGGAACTCTGTGTGGCTGAACCACAGTTAACAGAAAGCACTGGCTCCACCCTGGTAAAGGGTCACCTCTGGGAGGTGGGAGGTCCTCAGGTGCTGGAAACAGAAGAGAGCTTTGGGAGCGGAGCGAACGTCACGGGCTCCCTTTAACTCTCGGAGTGCCAGTTCCACTTCAGCGCGGGCCCCCTGTCAGTCAGCCGTGGGCACAAGACACGGCCTGGCCAGACAGGGAGGACGGAGGTACAACCTGAAGTCTGGCACCACCGCCAATAAGCCCCACAGGTGAAAACTGGTGAATGGGGTTTGGTTGGGTATATTTTCTTTAAAAAAAAAAAAAAAGTTTAATTGAAAAAAAAAAAGCTGGTTCCTGGGCCGACCCCAGCCCAAAATGTGGTTGCTGTCCCCTTGCTTCGACCTTACAGCGACCCTACAGGACAAGGTAGAACTGCCCCCAGTGGGGCTTCCGAGGTTGTCAACCGGAGGTGAGGAACGTCCGGCCCAAGGGCCGTATACACTCCATACTGACTCACGGGACCGACGGGCCAGGATAGATTGCTCCTGTGGGGTTCCAAGACGGTAACTTTATAGGAGCGTAAAGTCTCCTCTTTCTCCCGCAGAGTGGGCTGGTGGGTTCAAACTGCTGACCTGTCGGTAACAGCCCAACTCATCATAGCCCACTACGCTCCAGGGCTCCTCTCGGCCACACAAGCCCTGCAACATCGTCAGCACCGGTTAGCACCACACAGTCACCAACGAGGTCCAGGTGCAAACTCACCGAGCGAGGCGCACTGGGAGCCACCCGCCGGGACAACGCAGGACTGGCCCCTGTGGAGTGAGAGAGCCTCATCTTTCTCCGGTGCTGAGCACGGCACCACCAGGCCTGAGTTAGCAAAGTGTTTCAAAACCACCACCACCACCCCTCCCCAGCCCCGGGAGAAAGAAGAGGCTTTCTACTCCGGAAAGAGGCCCAGTCTGGGAAACCCACAGCGGCCGCCCTACCCTGTCCTGCAGGGTGGCTACGAGCCAGCACTGACCCGAGGGCAGTGCAGTTTAGTTTGGGGGGGGAGGGAAGGGGGTGTTATTTAAATGTGAAACAGAATGACCTGTGAATGATGTTTCAAATATCCAAATGGCCCCTGGCAGTATCAAGGTGCCCCTCCCCTGCTGGGCATCTGTACCAAGCAGGTCACCTCCTCCCTCACCAGCTCCCCCACTTACTCCCCACCCCCAAGCCCCAGCAGGGTGTCTAGGGGGTTAGAAGCACTGACCTTCCCTTCTGGCTCCTGGGGCCACATCTGGGCTGGAGGGCAGATTCTGCACTCACTGAGGTGCAGGACCCCCACCCCAGGGACCTTGTGCAGCACGCCAGCTCCTGTCTCTGGCAGTGTCCCGGGGGCTTCAGTACGCTAGCAAGCACCCTCAATTTGTTCGTAAGCAATGTGTCTTTCAAACTTCACGTCCCAACCACGAGCTTAGGGGGGTGAGGGGGAACCTTGTGCGGGAGGTCCCGAGTAGCGTCCCCATCCCTGGTGGTGCTGTGGCTAAGGCACCTGCCAGCGGTCGAAGCCACCCCTCTTCAGAAGAAAGGCGAGGTGGTGGTCTGCTTCTGTAAACCTGTAAACTGTTAGAAAACGGCCAGGGGCGATTCTGCCCTGTCCTCTAGACACTGGGTGAGAACTGGCTTGCTGAGCACAGATGTGGATTTCTGGCCTTTGGTCCCACTCGCAGGCTTGAACCCACGCAAGTGCTAGTCAAGAGTTGCAGTCCGGGGACTCCTGAGAGAACCTCTTTCCTCAGCCAGGAGTACCAACCAAGCCTCAAACCCTCATCTTCTCACCCTCCTGGCTCTATAGGTTACAGGAGTTCGGTCCCTAGCAGCTGGGTGTGTACTGGGCCTCATGACCTGAGCCTGGAGTCCCAGCTGAAGCCGTCGTGGCCACCTGGGGCCTGTCGTGGCCTGTCTTTCCTGTGGCAGAGGTCAGGGAGGCCAGCATGGGCGAGTCTCTCAACCTCTGAAGCACATGCCCAGGCAGACCTCTCGTGGACGTTACCCTCCAGAGGCTAAGACCCACCGCTGTCCAGTCTATCGGACTCACGGCGACCCTGTAGGACAGAGTAGACCTGTCCCATGGGTTTCCAAGGTGGTCTTCTCTATGGAAACAAGGAAGCTGATGAGCCACCAGGACCTTTTTCCAGGGAACCTGTGGGGCTCTTCCAGCCCCCTGCCTCCTCCATCCCCCACCACCCCACCCCCCAGCAAGGGGCTGGCAGTCTGTCCAGCTGGGAGACAGCAAGCAGTATTACCATCCAGCAGCAGTTTCCCATTAAATGCTCCCTGAAATAAAGTCGGTGTAATCCATAAGATTCAATTATGGTTATCAAGCAATTAGGCTCACCACAGCGAGGATATTGCATAATTAATGCTCAATCCCCATCCGGCAGCTTCTGAAAGTGACGCAGGTAGCGCGACTCACCCACCCGCACCTCTGGGAGGGGCTCAGGCCAGGCAGCTGCCCTCCCTCCAGCCCTGAGAGAGAGTGGAGAGGCCACAGAGGAGGTTGTTCCTTAGGGAAGGAGCCCTCACGGCCCCACGGGGCAGGAGCACGTGGGCTCAAGTCCTGCCACTGCTGCTAATTGGTGGAACAGTCTTGTTGTTGTTGCCATTGTGGGTATTGTGAGGTACCATCAAGCTGGTGAACCCAACAGAACCAAATGCTGCCCGGTCCTGCGCCATCCTCACCACTGTTCCCGTGCCTGCGCCCACGGATGCAGCCACGTGTCCACGATGTCCTTCCCCACAGCATTAGGCAAGTCACTTATGCTTTGGGAGCCTCGACGTCCTCGTCCCTGAAGTAGGAGACAGCTGCTGGGAGAAGGAGATGGGAACGTTTGCTTGTTGCTCCCTGGCCCTGGTGGGGTTGATTTCATGCTTCCTCTCTCTGGGCCTCAGCTGCCTCATCTGTGAAGTGGGGTAAAGGCATCCCGCCTTCTGTAAACTCAGGGGGTCACCATGTAAACCAGAGACCGTGCGTGTGTCTGGGGCATCTGGACCACTTGGGACACCACCCAGTCTAAGTGACCACGGCTTCCGGCTCAGCCTCCCCAGGGTGCCCACCTGGCCTCTGTCCCCTCGGGGCTCACTCATGGCGGGGTGGCCGCACCGCTCAAGGGGTGTGAATCCAGTGGCCTGGGTGGATAGAAAGAGAGGAGTCGCTTCTCAAGCCAGGGTGTGTGACTGTCACGGGGCCTCTAGTGACGGAAAACAGCAGAGCAGAAGAGGAGCCGACAGGAGTGGGGCGGACGAGTGGGAGGGAGGAGGAGGCTGGCTTCTGGGAGAGCAGTTAGGACTTCCCATGCACACACAGACACGAAGACACGTGCCCAGACCCACCTGCACGATACAAGCCAAGTGCACCCACACGGACATGCACAGAGATGCATGCATGCACAGGGACACACGTACACGCAGACACGCACAGAGGCATGCGAGTTTACCATCAGCCGCTTCGAAATCGGAGCTAGCCCTTTCCCACCTGGAACCCAGGTGGTAAAATAGTTAGAGGTCTGCCGCTAACCCCAAAAGGGCGTGGTCTACCAGCGGAGACTGCTGCACCATTAGATTAAAAACCAACCAACTAGGCACTGCCACTGAGCCTGGCCCAACTCGTGAAGTTTCCGAGGTCGTAAATCTTCAGGGGAACGGAAAGCCTGATTTGCTCCCGCAGAGCCGCTGTTGAGTTTGGCTCACTCACCTTGCGCTTAGCAGCCAGGAAACCCTGTGCAGCCACTGCAGGCGCCTTACGATTTTCCCACGGCCCTTTCTCGCTGCGGGTGTGATTCCAAGACTGTCCACCAGAGGGTGCTCAAGGAACTAGGGTTCAGGAGTCCCCCGCGAGCCGGTACCTGGGAGAGGAGTCCAGATTGTCCGGGACCCGCCATTCCTGTTGATCTCGGAGAAAACTGAGGCTCGGACTGCGGCGAGAATTTGCTGGAACTCTCACAGCCTGCCTCGTTTCGCTCTCCATGGCGGTTAGGACTGGGGGACGGGAGGAGAGATTTGGGAAGGGGGAAGGGAGAGGCTGGTGAGGTGGCAGGTAAGCGCCGCTCCCAACGTCCTACCTCTGTGACCCTGAGCAAGTGACTTGCCCTCTCTGGTTCTCAGGAATTGGCTTTCCCTAGACAGACTCCTCCAGGATCCTGAAGCAGCTAGACTTCAGGTTTCCAGTTCTCGCTCTGCATCCCAATCTCAGCTCAGTGTCACCTCCCCAGGTGGGCTTGTCTCTCATTTTATTTGCGTCAGAGCACCACTAGTTGAAGCTATCTCGTGTGTTAATTTGCATAGATGTTTATTTTGTCTCCTCCAGGAGAATGTGAACTCCCTGGGAGCAGGGATCTGGGGTATCCTGTTCACCCCATTTCCGCCAGGGCCCAGAGCCAAGCCTGGCCCGCAACTGGCGTCCAGAGCCAGGCGCGGCCTCGGCTGTGTGCCGGCGCTGCCCTCTGGTGGCGCCGCGTCCCATCGCACCTGGTTGCCTCCAGGGTCTGTCGCCCAAGGATTCAGCGGAGTATCAAACACCAGTCATTTAAGGGCCAGCCCAGGAATCAATAAAGACAAGGTCAGTGTCAGCTAAGGGGCCCTGCCCTGGACAGGTTCCTTCAAGGTAGAGAAACGAAGTTTTATAAAACCAGTCCGACTGGCCCATTTCACGGTGTATTAGTCTGGGTACTTCAGAGAAACAAATCAACAGAAACTCATGTATAGGAGAGAGTTTTAAATATAGGTTAAGTGTGCATCAAGAAAACGCCCCAACCCAGTGCTGCCCACACTCACAAGTCCAACATTAACCCATATGTCCAACACCAGTCCACAAAGTCCTCCACCTCACGAAGCAGACACACGATGCCGACTGCAGGAGAAAAGCCGAGTCAGTGGACGTGTAAGCATCTCAGCGCTGGCAGGGGTCTCCGCACCCAGGGCTGCGTCAGGGTAGGTCCATGTGGCTTTCCCTTGGGGATGTCTTGCAGGAAGTGAGCCTTGCCAGCTGAAACAGGGAACTGCTAAGGCAGCAGCACCCTGGTGCGACCATCACAAAGCAAGAGACCCGAGAACTAGAAAGGCGAGGCTCACCAAGCCATTTATCCCTCCGCCTTTCAATTAACCCCACATGTGTTTCTGGGCCAGGTTGGCACTCACTCAACAGGCAAAGTCACCAGGGCTCAACCCAGGACAGAAAGGTTTGCCCAAAATAATCCTGGAGCAACCCCTACCCTACTCTCCACCTCCCCTCCCTTCCCTGGTCCCCCCATGATCTATGTGTATTGGGTGGTCATAGTTTATGCAAGTGTAGTCAACAACATATTTAGCCCCTCCGTCTGTAGGGAATTGTGCAATTCTTGCTAGTTTGTTTGTTTGGGGTGGGGGGAGTTGTGTTTTAACTAGGCGACTTGCATTATTGCCACCTTAGTGGCCTAGTGGTCATGCATTGGGCTGTTAACTGCAAGGTCAGCAGTTCGAAATCACCAGTGTTTCTTCAGGGGACAGACCCAACTTTCTATTCTCCTAAAGAGTTGCAGTCTCAGAAACTCACAAGGGACTGTTCTACCTGGCCTGCCGGGTCACTAGCAGTCAGTATGAACTCAATGTCCATGAGCTTGTTTGTTTGGTGCATGAACAGGAGCCCTGGTGGCCTAGTGGTTTAGCTTTGCGGTTGGCAGTTTGAAACCACAAACTGCACCCTGGGAGCAAGACTAGGCTTTCTACTCCCATAAAGATTTAATGTCTCAGAAGCCCACAGGGGCACATCTGCACTGCCGGAGGGGGGGAGGGATCGCTATGAGTCAGAACAGAACATTTCTTAGCGCTCTGCTGTGTCCCTCATGGTCTGATAAGCACTTTGTCTCCTTATCTTCCACCGAAGAGTGGAACAGTGTCACTCCCAGAAATCACAGGAATTACAGCCCCACCACCCAACAGCTCCTGGGACCCCTGGGGACATGGTCAGAAAAGAGCCCCCCCCCTTGTAGTATTAAATGAAAAAATGGCATGGAGGGAGGTGGGGGACCAGCCCCCACCGCTAGTACTACTATTACTCAACGGGTTCAGTAATACTACTTCTGGGTTCAGTAATGCACAATTGTACGGTTGAGATATATAAGCATTATATTAAAGTCATCGAGAGCATGAGAGATATTACAATAATACAGTCAGACATGATACATAGCAACATCGCTCACCTCAGCCCAGCTTGGAGGTCCACGTGGAGAGAGGGGGAAGGGAAGGAGGGGAAGGGAACAAGGGAGAGGGGAGTGACCAGGGAGTGAGCAGCAAGGAGCTCAGAGTCAGAGCGAGTGATCTATATTGCTGGCTCACACCTATATACCTTTTGGGGGCAAGCCAGCCCACTAATTACAGGTAGAGACATCCGTCACAGGAAGGGGCTGCACTATAGGTTACACAGCAATGAGAGGGTGGTCTAGGGGGTGGTCTCTGGGTCTCCATAGGAACATTATCAGTAGGGTGAAAACTCCGCCTACAGGAGCCTGTCCATTGTCCCCAGAGGCAGGGAGCAGGCCCACCCCTGTGGAGGGATGAAACAGCAGTCTGGCAACTGATTGCCCTCAGTGGGGGAAGGCCTGCGCATCTGACCTCCCCCCACACCCCCTGAGTCTCAAAGCCAACTCTTGCGATCTGGACTCCCTCCGTGATGCACATGAACTGACAATAGAAAGGGCAGCCATGCAAGTCCACACGCGGGCACCCCAGAGGAAAGGCCTGGCGACTTCTGGAAACCAGCCCTTGTAAATCCTAAGGAGCACCACTCCATGAGTCAACAGCCACACCGCAGCACCCACACATCTCCATGTTCCCACCCTTCCGTCAGTCTGTGGTTGTCTGTGGCTCCATTGCGGCTGCCCTCCTGACCCCGGAGCCTGCAGGAGTTTCCAATCCCTGCTAGCGAGACAGGTAGGGAGCAGGGGATCGCTAAGCCTGGGGACAGAGGGGTAGGTCCCAACCCAAACATCTGTCCTCTCACTCTCCACCTCTGGGCCTCCTCTGGGATATGAGGCGGGGGACATGAGCTCGGGGACCATTCAAACAGCCCTTCCCTGTCCTGTGACAGTCATGGGACACTGACGGATCAGTCTGTCTGTCAAGTGGGTCGTGAATGAGCGCAGAACTTGAGCCACCATGCTCTGAAATGTCTCAAAAGTGCACCGCTGAGCCTCCTTGACTTCATCCACACCCTTCCTTGTCCTTCCACCAGCCCATAACAAGGCCACCTTCTACACCAGACACACTCTCCAAGTCAATCCAAAACACCAAACTCACTGCCACTGAGTGGAACCGCCTCGAGCTCCGATTTCTGACACTGCCAATCTCTTTGGGAGCTGAGATAGCCTCGTCTTTCTCAGGGTGGCTGGTGGGTTTGAACTGTGGCCCTTGTGGGTAGCAGCTGACCTACCTCCCCACGCAGGTGGCCATGCCCTCACACCTAACCCCCAGCCTCAAACCCAAACCCAACTCCCTGCCCTCACGTCAGTGCTGACTCATAGTGGCCTGCTGTGGGTTTCCAAGACTCTGACGGTTTACGGGAGTAGAAAGCTCGGTCGTTCTCCCCCAGAGATGCTGGTGGTTTCGAACTGCAGACCACGCAGGTGGCAGCAGTTGTAACCATTGCACCATTGGGGGTCCTCCAACCCCAAGCCTGGCCCAGGTCAAATGGGTTTTCTCAATGTCATTGGTATTGCTCACTGACCATGGTACTGATAGTAACAGCCGCGGCAGCAGACATTTTATTAAGCGCCTGGTACGTGGCTGGGTTGGGCTCGCACAAGCCTTATCTCATTTAAACCTTAGAGGAATCCATGAGGTAGATTCTATTATTAGGCTCCACTTTTCAGGCCAGGAAATGAGGTGTACAGCAGTGAAACTTGCTCAAGGTCACGGAGCAAGTTAGTGACAGGCGTCGAGAGTTTGAAATCATGTCTGTGCAGGTGCGGAGCAATATAATTGCACCGTTAGTGTCCTCTTCCAAGCTCCGGGTCTGGGAGGCTTTTTTGGTTGTAATTCAATGCCCTAATCTGTGTTCAGCCTGCTCGGTTTGTTTGGTAATGTCTCTACGCGCGGCCAATTTTGTCCTCCGCTCTCAGCGAGCACAAATATTCTGTGGGATCTGTGAAAACATAGTTAAATAGGCAAAGTGGACATGGATGACTGAAAATGAATCTTTAAAATGAAACCGCCTAGAAAGCGGGCAAAATGGCTTTCCAAATTTGTAAGGAAATGGCAAAATCTCCCTGGGGGCATGTGGGGGGCGCAGCAACCTTATGGAGACGCGACCTAATGGCTATAAACATTCATTTCCAACCAAATTTCTTTCCGCTGACTCACTCGGAGCCAGAAAGAAACCCCGAGTTTTGAGACAGCATGGCCACACAAACACCCCCAAACCAGACCCATTACCGAGTACATTCTGATGCTTAGCGAACTGCCCCCGCCCCCATCCCTTGCATGGTCTACAGAAAAGAACTGCCCCGTGGGATTTGCAAAGCCGTAAGTCTTCCCAGAAGCCACTGCCACATTGCTCTCACATCAAGTGGCCGGTGGATTCAAACTTCTGACCTTCTGGTTAGCAGCTAAGCACTTTAACCACGGTGCCCCAGAGTCCCTTTTTCAACAAGCCCCCCACTTGCTGGGGAAAAAAAAAACTATTTAGAAACTCAAAACCCAAAAGGCTGGAAGTTGAGTGGAGGGGAGGTTAGAGGGGTACTGATAAAAGCGATTAGTTTTTTGAGCAAAATGAGCCCAGCTGCTTTAATGAGTATTTCGATCAAAGATTCTATAGAAGAGTCATGGTCAAAAGGGAGGAGCAGAGGCAAAGCAATATTTCAAATTCTCAATGGAACCCAGACTTTGTGGAGTCATTGAGGCTGGATGAAGCACAAAACGATTGCCCTGCGATCGTCTTTCAGCTTTAAACCTGACACCTACCCCTCATGTCTCCTCTCCTACGCCACCTCTCCTACCCTGGTGGTGTGGTGGGTTACGGATTGGGCTGCCAACAACAAGGTTAACAGTTTGGAACTGTTAGATCGCTCTCGGGGACATATACCTCGGTCGGACCTTGGCTTTTTAAGAGAAAGAATTCACTCCGAAGCCTGGATCCTGAGTTTTATGAGAGATAGAAGAGGTGTTTTACACAGGGACCCTCAGGGCCCTTCACCCCTGCACGTGGAGTCCTGAGACCAGAGGAGATCGCAGCACGGCCTCTGAGGCGCAGCAGCTTGAATTCCGGCTGCTCCTCCGTTGGGAGGTGGTCGACGATCCTCGCCGATCCTATGAGCTGAATTGAATTCGCCTGGCCCGGATGGGCCAATCCAGGTGTAACGCCCACCTAGGTGTACCACCCCTTCCTGGCCGGGAACTCGAACCTATGTGCAATAGACACCCCAGTCCCTGTGCTAGCTACCTAACACAAGCACTCACCACTCTGTGGGAGAAAGATGAAGCTTGCTACTCTCAGAAAGAGTTACGGTCTGGGAACCCCGCAGGGGCGGTCTGACCCTGCCCTTTGGGTCACTATGGGCTGGAACCCACTGGAAGGCAGTGAGGTTCGTGAGCCTCCTGGCCACCAAACACTGCCTCGAGTAGTTAGTAACGATGTCTGCTTTGAGCATTGTGCCCCTTCCAAGAATGATCGATGTGAGATCAACTAGACAGGTGGGGCGGGCAGCTCAGGGGCAGCTAGTTTCCGATAATGGCGGCGGAGTCATCTGAAAAGGAGCTAAGAGCAAGGGTAGAGTCACTTGGAGGGTGCAATCAACGTGACCGAGTTAGATATGTAGATATGGTGTCTCTTCGGCTGTGTAAACGCTCAGCAAAACACATACACACACGTGCAACTAATGTTGTTGTGTTAAGTGCCATTGAGTCCGTGCTGACCCCGTGACCCTACACACCACTGAACAGCACGCCACCCTGTCCTCACCGGGGCTGTGGTACTGGCCCCAGCACCGCAGCCACTGTGTCCATTGACCTCCTGGACCGGCTTCCCTTTGCTCACCTTCTGCTTTAGCAAACATGATGTCCTTCTCTAGGCACTACTGTTAACATGACCCAAGAGTGCCGCCTGCACTCCCAAGGACTCTTCTGGCTGGACTTCTTCCAAAATAGCCTTGTTCATTCTCCTGTCGGTCTGCATCATACTCAATCACCTTTGCCAACACCAGCGTTCAACAGCATCCGTTATCCTGCGCCTGCATCGAAGGTGAAAGGACCATGACTTGGGTCAGGGGCCGTTTAGTCCTCCAAGTGGCCTCCTGGCTTTCTAACCCTGTCGCAGAGCTCTTTTGCCACAGATTGGCCCAATGCAGTACTTCATTTACTTGCCTGCCTGCTGCTTCCACGGGCATTCACTGGGCATCCAAGTCAAGTGAAGCCGTAGGCAACGTCAGCCTCTCCTCGTTCTCTCCTTCGGGTGCTTACTAGTTGTCCAGCTGTGAGGTCACATCTGCATGAGGAAGGACTTCAGATCCTCTTCACTTGCTGCAAACCAATGGCTGATGAGCCTTCTTCCAACACTGGTATCGTCTTCTTCTTTGTATGTATAGCCCAGCTTCTCAGTCTTTGCTCAGGAGCGAGTGCGGATAAGTAGAGTGAAAGGATACAACCTGGCACCCACCTTTCCTAATGCAGCATCGCCTGCCTCTTTTCAAACCACTGCCCCTTCGTCTGTGTTTGGTCTCATCATGAGCACACGTAAGTGTTCTGGAATGCCTGTTCTTCCCAATGTTGTCCACAGTTGGTTATGATCCGCACAGTTCAATGCCTTTGTCTAGTCAATAAAATACAAGGAAACATCTTTCTAATATTCTCTGCATTCAGCCAATATCCATCTGATATCAACAATGATAGCCTTCGTTCTAAGTCCTCTCCTGAATCTGAACTTCTGGTAGCTCTCTGTCAAGTAGTCATTTTTAAATTATCCTCAGCAAAATTTTACATGCAAATGATAGCGATAATATCGTTAGATAACGTCTGCATTCTATTGGATCACTTTTTTTTTAATGGGCCCAAATGCAAGGGGGTTATTCCCCCTCCAAAAAAAAAAGAACCGTGGAAAAAGTTCAGCTAGGCAGAGCTTTCATAGTAGTACACATTTTTCCCCACTAGGCGAACATAGAGCAACTGGCTCCGAGTTAGTACACCCAGTGGCGTTCCTGGGAAGGTTCTCTCTGGTCACAGTGAATTTTTTCGTAAAAGCAGCTCCACTCAAACCTTGTTTTTTGTGATGACCGATTTAAGAAAACAGTGTGAAATTTTGTTTCCTGCTCAGGAAAAATGCCACAGAAACCGTAGTGATGTTGAACTCAGCTTACAAGGACAGTGCTATGGGAAAAACTCAAGTGTACAAGTGAGTGGTTTTCTTGTTTCAAAAAGGGTGAAATGTCGATTGGTGACAAACCTTTGGTTCGTCACCTTCCCAAATGGACAGAAATGTCGACAAAGTTTGTGCACTTCTGCTCGAAGACTGAAGACGGGCCATTGAAGAGACGGGGAAGTTATCTGGACTATCTTGGAGCTCGGTTCAGAGAATTTTAATGGAAGATTTGGGAATGAGAAGGTTGCTGCAAAATTTGTGCCTGGGGTTCTGACTGACCAGGAAAAAGAACATCAAGTGGAAACATGCTGTGCTTTGAAAGAACAGCTCCAAAGTGACCCAGACTTTTATCCAAGGTCATTACTGGTGATGAGGCATGGTGCTAGTCTTACGACTCTGAAAGAAAACATCAGTCAAGCCATGGAAGATGCCATTGTCACCTCACCCAAAAAAAGCTCATCAAGTGAAATCAAAGATCAAGACAATGGTGGTTTTTTTTGGTTGGTTTGTTTTTTGTTTTGTTTTGTTTTGTTTTTTTATGTGAGGGGGATAGTGCATTTGGAGTTCATTTCACCAGGTCGGACCGTTAATCTAGCTTTCTATTTAAAGGTTCTAAAAAGATAGTGTAACAGTGCGCAACAAAAAAAGGTCTGATTTGTGACAGGCAGGGGACTGGTTTTGCCATAACAATGCACCTGCTCACACAGCCATCTCGGTGCTCCAGTTTTTGTTTGTTTGTTTGTTTGTTTGTTTGTTTGTTTGTTTGTTTTGGCAAAAACCAGCCTGCCTCTCTTGTCCCAAGCACCTGACTCACCTGACCTTGCTCCGTATGATTTCCTTTTGTTTCTTCAAATGAAGAGGGACATGAAAGAAGAGCCATTTGATGAAGTAGAAGAGGTGAAGAAACAAATGAGGGAGGTGCTGTCCGCCATCCAAACAGATGAGTTGAAAAATGTTTCCAAGAATAAAATCACAGATTTGGCATATGTATTAAGTGTAATGTAGGTATTAAGGTGGTTTTGTGGGGGGGAAAATTTAATATATAGCTCTGAAAAACATCCAGGTTTTTTGGGGGGTACCCCCTATGCATCACTTAAGGTAAGTTGGACAGATAGCAGTTTTCTAAATATCTCAACCAACACTGGTTTGTGCTTCCATCGCTGTGTCAGTGTGTTGAAACACTTCGGGTGGTATTCCATCAATTCTTGGCGCCTTGTTTTTTGCTAATGCTTTCGGTGCAGCTTGGACATCTTCCTTCCGTACCTTCAGTTCTTAGTCATAGGCTACTTCTTGAAAGGTTAAACATGGACCAATTCTTTTTGGTCTGGTGACTCCTTCCATCTTCATTTGATGTTTCCTGCATTGTTCAGGACCTTGACCATAGAATCCTTCAATAGTGCCACTTGAGACTTAATTTTTTTCTTCAGTTCTTTCAGCTTGAGAAACGCTGAGATGTTCTTTTCTTTGGGTTTTCAAACAGCATGTTTTTGCACATTTCAGTGTAAAGCTCTGACTTATCTCCCTGCACTGCCCTTTGGAATTCTCCGTTCAGTGCTTTTATTTAATCATTTCTTCCATTTGCTTTAGAAAAGCTACGTTCAAGAGCAAATTTCAGTCTCTTCTGACACCACTTTCATCTTTTTCTTTCTTGTGGTTTCCAATGAGCTTTTGCTTTTTCCATGTATGATGCTCTTGATGTCATCCCACAATCATCAGATCTCCGGTCATTAGTCTCTAAATTCAGGGTCGTATCTTGGCGCTCGTGGACTTGTTTTGACTTTATTCTGCTTCAACCTGAACTTACACATGAGCAATGGATGGTCACAGCTCTCCTGATCTGAGACCAAAAGAACTACATAGTGCCCAGTGCCCCCTCCTGACCATTTGGACCAGGGACACGATGGAAAGTATCAGATAGAAAGAAAACTCAAATTCCTAAAAGAGAGAAAGAAAGGGGAGTTGAGGGATGTGGTCAACCATACTAGATCAAGACTCTAAGAAGAACCCCCAAGACCAGGTGTCCTCAAATCACGGCCTGCGGGCCACATGCGGCCCACCGAGGACATTTATCCGGCCCACCGGTTGTTTTTGCCCTGTTTGTTTTTTTACTTCAAAATAAGATATGTGCGGTGTGCATAGGAATTTGTTCATAGTTGGGTTGTTTTTTTAACTATAGTCCAGCCCTCCAACGGGTCTGAGGGACAGTGAACTGGCCCCCTGTTTTAAAAAGTTTGTGGACCCCTGCCCAAGACTATGACCCTAACGTAACCATAGAACAGGGAATGGAAACCATTCCCACAGGTCACCTTTCAGCCAAATACTAGATGAGCTCATAAAGCAAACACACCTGTGAGTAATGCACCATCCTAAACAAATGCTGACCGAACAGCATCTGCCCATAAAGCAACGGTGAGAAGACACGGAGGGAAAAGGAAGCTAAATCCAGAAAAACAGGACAATGGTGACTAGTGAAATGCTCCTGGAATGTCAAAATGGCAACCAACAACGCAGAACAAGTTGTATTAAAATCGTTAAAGTAAGGTGACCAGATTTTAACATTGGTAAAGCGGGACACCATGGATAAAACTGATATCCTGGCGAAATAGCCACATGGCAGCCGAAAACCATATACCCTAGCTTGTCGTGCATTCTTTCCAAACATCGGGACTTTTTAAAAACACCACAGGACAAGGGAAAAATTGTTAAAAATCAGGACTGCCCCTCCAAAAGCGGGACATCTGGTCACCTTACCCAAGACTGATGCACCACTTCCACAGAAGAGTTTGGCCCAGTTGCAAGGTGGTGACCAAACAGGTGCACACTGACTTTCAGTGATTTCCATCTTGATCGGGATGCCTTTTATAGGGAATCAGAAGGCAGTCAGTTCCCTACCAGACCAGTTTCCTTTTTTATTGTTTTATTTGATTTTTAATCATTTTATTGGGAGTTCTTACAGATATCCTAACATTGCACAGTTCAATCACACCAAGCGGTATTGTACAATTGCTACCACAATCAGTTTCAAAACATTTTCTTTCTTCTTGAGCTCCTTGATATCAGCTCCCCTTTATTCTCCCCCCCCCCAATCCACACTACCCCCAGGATCTCTGCCCCCACCCCCATAGTAGGTTTTTGATGTTTGGGCTTTTTCTCACCATATCTTACAAAATTCTACATATCCACTCACATACAAGTCTGTTGTTCAATCCCATCGGGGGTGGGGTTATACAGTCATCAGTGCTATCAGCTCCCTGTTCCCTCCTTCCCTGCCCAATCCCTTCCCGTACCTTCAGGGAACCATTACTCCTGTTACTGTTTCTGAAGGGTTATCTATCTTGGCTTTCAAGTACCAAACGATCTTAAATATACAAATGAACATACACAAATCTAACATGACTAATGAGGTAAACAAATAAAACCCAGAATAGTAAGGGGAGGAAATATTAAAGATCTAGAGGATAGTTACATGGTTCATCAGGGCCATACCGCACCCTGGATTTATCATCTGACTGCGAGGAAGGGAGGCGGGGGCAAACATACTGGTAGCAAGAAGATTCCAGTAATAAGGATGCAGGGGCTAAAGCACTCAGCTGCTACCCCGAAGATCAGCGATTCGAACACACAGGAGAAAGATGAGGCTGTCTATTCCCATAAAGATTTACCGTCTGAGTCCACCCTCAGTGACTGGCCAGCCTCTCTGAGCTGGAGACTCAAGGAGCGGCTCCCTGGGCGTCCTCAGAGTCGCCGCCAGGGTGCCTTTCATCCAAGCAGTTCAGGGTACTTTGTAGGACTCCCGCCTCACGGACTGCACATCGCACGGCACATCGGTGCGTGATGGCGGCTGTCGGGAAGGAACTGGTGATTGGTGGTGGTGAAGTTGGTGGCCAGACCTGCTTGCTCAGCTCTCAGCAAAGATCGGTTCCCCAAAATGTAGGTGCCCACCATGTGTGAGCACTGTGTGGCAGACACTGAAGTGGATGGGACGCAGGTACAGCTGGCTTTGTGCCACATGGCGAAACAGGAAGATTATGACCATCAGAGCCCCTCCCCTCCCTGGCCACTGGTGCTATCCTGATGGGCTTCGCCATCAACAGCCCCTGATCGTTGAGAACACCACCCGGAAGTCAAGCCTTTCTGTGCCGATGTGCCCATCATCTAGGTTGGGAACAAGTAGGATCTTCGGAATGATGAGCATACCAGGTGAGAGCTAGCTAGCCAAGACACTGCAGGAGACCGGCAGGCCCAAAGAAGGCAGAGATATGGCCAAGGGGATTGGTGCTGTGGGCATACATGGAACTTGTTCGGCCAAGACCAAAGACAGAGTGAGGGAGGTGTGTGAAATGGCCCGAGAGGGCCTCCGCACACCAGGCGTGGGGCGAATGACCGCATGTCTTGTCGTGTGAAATGGCCCTTGTGCCATTTGTGTTCAAGAGCTGCTTATTAATCTTAGTGTGTGATTCCTGGCCTTTCTCATGTATCCACAATTAACCCAAGATTACCAATCAGAAGTCTCCTTGCTATCAGTGTTTTGAAGCCAACCATGATGACTAATGATGTCCAACTCCTCTGGCCCAGCAGGGCCCCTCTGACGGCCCACTAACAGCCCTCCTCTGTGCTCCCACCTGACACACCAGGGGCTCAGCCCTGGGATTTCTCCCTGCTTCCTTCTAGAAGAGAAAAGTTGGTTACTTTTGTGCATAACTAACATGCCCGGCCTCTGATCAGTCAGCGTCAAGATCTCTGGTGCGTCACCACTTCAGAACACTCCTCCTAAGTGGGTTTCTGGGCAACGCTCTGAAGTGGATATCCCGCTTTGGGAACGCATGCTCAGGCAGAAAGGCCCAAGTCCATGCAGCTGTGGCAAAGTGACAGCTGGGTGCTTCCCTGGCATGTACCTTATAGTTACTGTGTAATTTGTGCCACTTTATGTATGTGTGTTAGTCTGGGTCAGCTAGAGAAGCACATTCATAGACACTCATATGTGTATAAGAAAGAGCTTTATCTACAACAGCAATTGAATATTGAGAAAACAGCCAGCCCAGTCCAGATCAAGTCCGTAAGTTGGATCTTAGCCCATCTGTCTGATACCCATCTACAAATTCCTCTTCAGACTCAGCAGCACGTGCAGTGACACCGAGTGCAGGAGGATCACAAGCCAGTGGGTGGGAAGTCTTGTGGATCCAATGGTGGTGTCAGCATCTCAGTGCTGACAGGGGTCTCCATGTGGCCCCTCCAGCTCAGGGCACTAGCATAGCTCCATATGTCTTGTCAGCTGCAATGTCTCCCAGGGAGTGAGCCTGTGTCCTGACTCCAGTGAGCTATGTATCTCCTTAGTGCCTCCAAATGAAGTCATCAAGCTGTGATCTGATTGACAGGTTAAACCCCACCCCTTCACCCTTAACCCTCAAATTGACAAGATTATGTAACTACCACAGTACATTACCAAAAACAAATAGATCTACCCTAGACTAGATGTAATATGTTTTGTATATACTGTAAATGGATTTCCTAATACAGATCTCTGTCATCTCCGCAGAAAGTGTATTGCTTTTGTTTTTTAAAGAGAGTGTTTGAAAATAAAGCCAGATGGAAAATTCTGTTTAAAAATTCCCATTTTGTCGGTTTCTCTGATAATAGATGGCCAGGTGACCCCTTTGCTTCCTCCTTGGCCCAGTGCCTCCTCCGCTGAGCTGGGCCATGTATATAGAAATTTGATTTCACACCTGAGGCGATAAGACCCTTTGGAAGGTGGCTTACCCTGTCTCACTGGCCTGCAGAGCTGGCTCCGCATCACAGTGCTCCTCTCTCCCCACTGCAAACAGCTCCTCCCAGAGGAGCCTCCACGCTGGGCTCTGGGTGGCACGTGGGCTAGTCTCTCCTCTCCAGCTGACTAAACTTTTTTTCTGGACCCGTTCATTTTCCCAACTACTAAGAGAATAAAGCCAAGTTTCTTAACAGACAAACAGGACAAAAAAGCTTTACAGAGTCAAACTCCAAGAAAGAACCAGTAGGCTCATTGGCTTGACTGGGGTCAGGTCCTCTTCCCTGAATAGGCACCTAGATCAATAGCCCTAGAAGGCTGCGGTGGTCAGGGGAGAGCCCTCCCCAAGGGAAATGAGGTTGCTCTGTTCACCAGGCCAGCAGCTGGAAGCCAGAGAGCTGCCCTCCCACCTCCCTGTCCCTCCAGAAGCCTCAGAGCCACTGGCTGAGGGAAGCAACGGGGAACCTCCCAAGCCCCCGGCTGCCCACCCTCTCATCGCTAGAGTTAAGCAATAAGTCAGCATCTAGAACATGCTGCCCCTCATTCCTTATTTCCCTCTTCAACCCAGAACTCCTACAAGGAGACACACCGGGGATGTGAGGGGATGAGGTAGGCATCTAAGAATAACACAAGCGGACACTGAATGTCACAGCCGACAGTCACAACGATCCACAGAAACAAAGGAAGACTTCCCCACACTGCTACAGACAGGCTCAGCGGTGCTGAAAGCTACCTGCTGGCCCAAAGTGCCAGGGGGAGCCACACCAGAGAGGGAGACATTGCTAATGACATGGATTGAGGACCAACTAGAAAAGCAAACCTCTCTCAACATGGCATCCAAGATGCTTAAAGCAGCCAGAGGATCAGGCTACATACAATGTACAGCATCCAAATCACGTGACATCCTACTTCCCAGATGGTCCCATGGACCTTAGTTAGTTGGTGCAACACTGTACAGCATGAATAGGTGGGCATGGTAGCCCACCAGGGACCACTCAACCTCTCACACTCACTTGGTTCTATGACCTCAGGCAAGTTACCTCTCTGGCCCCCGTTTCCTCCTCCATCAAGTGGGATTGCTCTTGCTATCCAAGAGCTATCCTGAGGATCAGAGAAATCAGTCTGTGGTGGGTGTTTCAGCCCCAGCATGGCACGTAGAAAGAGCCCAATCCGATGTTTGTGACTGTCACCTGGCATTAAATCGATTCCGACCCACAGTGACCCCATGCGTGTCAGAGTGGGGCGGTGCCCCACGGGTCTCCAAGGCCGTGACCTGGGGGATAGAAAGCGCCAGGCCTCTTTCAGGGGACCTCTCGGTGGGTTCAAACTGAACAACTTTTGACTGGTCGTGATCAGTCACCTGTGCCACTCAGAGACTCCTACCATAACTGTTCAAACCAAACCCAAACCCAGGGCCAGCAAGTCCATGCTCAGGGTTCCCGAGCGGGTTCATCTTCATGGGAGCAGCCTGGCCATCGTTCTCCAGAGCACCCAGAGCCTGGTTCTCACCCTTCCCAATGTCGAGACCCTTCACGCCGGGTACTCGTATGTGGGCATATCTGCATGTGGGCAGACCCGCCTGAGACGGATAGAGGAGCCGTGTCTCTGTTCCTAAGACGCTTTCATACAGTCCTCACGTGGTGCTGACCCCCAACCATAAAATTATTTTCATTGCAACTTCATCACTGTCATGTTGCTACTGTTACGAATCATCGTGTAAATATCTGATAGGCAGGATGTATTTTCATTGTTACAAATTGAACATAATTGAAGCATAGCGATTCATCACAAAACAATATATAATGATATATCATAGGATATTTATTTCTAATGACAAATGACTGAAGTTTTGTCTTGAAGCATGGTGCAGCATGGGTAACAGTCTTCACGCCGGGTACTCGTATGTGGGCGTATCTGCATGTGGGCGGACCTGCCTGGAGATGGATAGAGGAGCGGTGTCTCGGTTCCTAAGACCATCGAAAACACATTTTTCCGATGGTCTTAGGCGACCCTGTGAAAGGGTTTTTTGACCCCCAAAGAGGTCTCCACCCACAGGTTGAGAACCGCTGATATAGTCGGTCTGAAACACTGATGAAGGTCAAGGAGGGCAGCCTGCAGTCTGGATTCCGACTCCTAAGGAAGGCTGAAATCCTCACAACTGGGCCAATAGGTAGTATCACGATGAATGGAGAAAAGGTTGAAATTGTCCCGAATTTTGTCTTGCTGGATCCACAAGCAATGCTCATGGAAGCAGCAGTCAAGAGATCAAAAGACACATTGCTTTAGGTCGATCTGCTACCCAAGACTAATTCTTTAGAGTATGAAAGAACAAGGATGTTACTTTGAGGACTAAGGTGCGCCTGACCCAAGTCAGGGTATTCTCCACTGCATTATATGCTTGTGAAAGGTGGGCATTGAATCTGAAAGACCGTCAAAGAACCGATGCATTTGAATTGGGTGCTGAAAGTTGAAAGTATGAATGTTGAATGTTGAAAGTACCATGGACTGCTAAAAGGGCGAAACGATCCGTCCTAGAAGAAGTACATATGGCCAGAGTACTCCTTAGAAGCAAGGAGGGCAAGACTTCTTCATCTTACCTACTTCGCGCATAGCGTCAGGACCAGTCCCTGGAGGACATCATACTTGGTAAAGAGGAAGGCCCTCAGCGAGATGGACTGGCAGTGGCTGCAACCGGGGGCTCGGGCAGAGGAACCGTGGTGAGGATGGGCGGGACTGGGCAGTGTTTCATTCTCTTGTGCACGGGGTCCTTCTGGATTGGAATGAACTCGATGGCACTGAACAGCAGTTCTGTTCACTTCTGGAAAAGGTGTCTCTATCTCTCTAATCCTTCTCGAAAGAACTCTGCCCTTTTCGCCAAATACTACGTCACACAGCAGTTTTGACATCCTTCCTCGTGGGCTCAAATCAGGTTCCTGTTCTGTGTTCTTTGAGTCTGGAGGACAAACATGAGTATGAATAGGAGGCTAAGGGTGGGGGGAACGGGGTGTGTGTGTGTAAGTCAAGACTTAGCTGCTGTTAAAAAAAGAGGCCCCACCTCCACTCAAGTACTCCCTCAAAGCAAGAATACTTT
>NW_022103958.1:5433924-5452880 GCF_000313985.2 Echinops telfairi | reverse complement strand
GGGGAAATGAGGACCTAATGCCGGGGACTTAAGTGGAGAGGAAATGTTTTGAGAATGATGAGGGCCATGAATGTACAAATGCGTTTTACACAATTGATGTATGTATGGATTGTGATAAGAGTTGTATGAGCCCCTAATAAAACGATTAAAAAAAAGAGGCCCCATTTGCCCAGGTGGGGTCCAGGTTGGGAGAGGCTTTGCTCCGCACAATCAGAGACCCGGGCTCTTTCCATCATGTCACTCTCCCATGGTCCCCAAGACATGTTCCGACTGAGAAGCGCACAGGCAGTCCAGTCTGTCCCATGAAGTCCCCATGAGTCAGAGTGGACTGGATGGCAGTGAGTTCGGTGTTTGGGTTTTATAGACACATTCGAGGTCCAGATGGTGGGGACAGGAGGAGGGCCAGAAGGAGCCCCTCTCCCTTTATGAGTCACTGATTCGAGGCTGGGATTGCAGTCTGCGCTGGTCACAGATGAATCATGAACGCCCATCGTTTTCTTTGGCTTGAATGGGGAACGGAATCCTGGCAGACAACGAGTGGTGTTCATCATGAAGGGCAGGCTCATGAGTCCTTGTTGAAACAAGGCTGAAATGGTCAACACCTGTCCTCTCTTAGTCCCTACCGATTGGCCCAGAGCCACTGTCCCTTGACCCTGGACATTAGTTCCATTCACCCTGCCTGGCAGAACCCATTTCTTCTGACGGTGTCAGTGGTTCCCATGCAAATCAAGGCAAGAAGGCAGGTCCATAATGAGGCCTGCTTGCCAGCTACCCCTTCGTCTCGAACTTACCTTCGCCCTCACACACGATGCACCTCTCAGACTCACACACTGGCCCAACCTTCTGAACAAGACCTAAAACATCACCTTTGACGGAAGAAGTTTAAACCAGTTTTCCTAAAGTGGTCAATGCCACCCCCTAGGAGGGTGCAAAAGTAGATCTTGACACTAACTAGATCCTACACTAACTAGATCCTACATTATGAGTGACGCTTTCTTTGCCGGAAGGGAGCTGAATATTTTTTTTCCCTCCCTGCAAAGGCGGTGGTAGGCCAAATAAATTTGGGAACCTGTGGTTTCACAAACAATTAAGATTCATTAAGGAAAATGCAAGTGCAGACACTTGGTGCCAAAGCCTCAACTCCTGAGATCCACTAAGAAACATCCCCACCTCCCTTTTTCCCTTTGAAGGAACAGGGATTTCAACCTAGGAAACTTGCTAGACAGGCCTATTGCACTCTTCAGCCAAGGGAGGTGCACACACAGTGGAAATGCAGGATGAGCAATGTAGGAGCAGAGATTAGAGACTGGCCCAGGACCTCTACACCAGTGGGGACAGATGCCAGGCTGCTCCCCTCCCCTCTAGTGCCTGGCCTGTAGTGTCCCTCCCCTCTGGGCACAAGGTGGCAGCACATTCTTCAAGTGAATCATCTCCTGTTACCTTCCAGATAACCTGGGCCACACAGGGACAAGTCAGTCCTGTTTGTCCTTGAATCACCCGGATGTTGGAGACAGAAACAGTAGAGCTATGAGAGAAGGCTCTTGGGCAGGCAAGCATAGCTCTTTCTATAATAAGCTCACAACTTTCCAAGCTTGGCCCAGGAACTCAGGCCACCCAGCAAGCCCCAAGCCCCCAGGCAATTCTGACTCAGTGATCATGTAAGACAGAGTAGAGCTGTCCCTCTGGGTTGGGCCCTGCACAAAGATTCCAAGACCAAGAAACCAGCCCAGTCCCTCACATCTCTGCCCTCTGCACCAGCCGGCCTGTAGCAAGGAAGAAGGAACCTAGGTGAGCAGTCCAGAGCCAGGGGGAGAGTTTGTGCTAGAGAATTCTATGTGCTTTGGCACTTAACATTTGCCATGACCCTCCAAGGGCTGTGGTAAATGGAGCCAGGTGATAAAATGCCACCACGTGTCTGTCAATTGATCATAGTGTGGTGGCTTGTGTGTTGCTGGAAGCTATGTCACTGGTCTTTCAAATGCCAGCAGGGTCCCCCAAAGTGAACAGGTTTTGGCGGAACTTCCAGACTAAGAGCCAACAATGAGGACTCTGCTCCCCATTTAGGAGAGAGGAGCCACCAAAACCCTTATGCATAGTTTGGAAACCTTATCAGATACCGAAAACCTAGTGAATGGAAGCAGAACCTTGTCGGAGATCGAGATGGGCTCTCGGGCCTTCAGAGGACACACTGAAAGGCAAGGATACTACTTTGAGGACTAAGGTGTGCCTGACCCAAGCCGTGGTATGGTCAATTGCTTCATATGCATGTGAACGTTGGGCACCGAATAAGGAAGGTGGAAGAACAGATACATTTGAACGGAATGTAATGCTAGAGAAGACTATTGAACACACCACTGACCGCTACCAGAGGTGCGGCCAGAGTGCTCCGTAGAGGCGAGGATAGAAAGGGTCCCTCTTACACACTGGTAGGTCTTTCAGAGACAAGAGACAGAGCAAGATCTGTAATGAACAGATTTAGTGAGGGAGGTGAGGTTTGTAGGGAACAGGATATCAAAGGACATGAGGTGAAAGGGGGGTAGGATAGCCCCTTAAAGAAAGGTTAGAGCTGGCCCTTTGTCTAACGCCAGAGACCACAAGAGCTGCGATTACATAAAGAGAACATTAGGTTTATTACATAAAGAGAAAATTAGGTTTAATACAGACCCACTAACGAACTACAACAGAGTTTGGGGAGGAAAGAGTTAAACAGCTCTGGTGCCACAGCTGCAGGAATCTTCAGAGAAAGAGCTCCCGGCAGGAGAGAGCCAGGCTCTCCGGTAGCAAGCAGAGGTCAGAAGCAGGGGAGAGATTAGAGGATGTTCTCCGGTATTTACGTCTTTGGGCCATCTATAAATTTTTGTAGACATGAATCCCAGGCTTCTTTTCTGGTTCGAATAAGTCCAATGGGTGGGCGCCAGCGTCAGCAGGCTGACGTCATTCAGTCCGGATGCTCTGGGAAGATGGGCAGAGTAAGCCCTGTAAACAGAAGAAATGTCTGCTGCGGTGTTAGTAACGCTGCCACCGGACTCTAGACATCTGTTGGACATGTTGTCAGAAGACATCAGTTCCTGCAGAAGGACGGCCTGCTTGATAGAGTGGAGAGGCACCCAAAAAAGAGGAAGGCTGTCAACGAGACGGATTGGCACAGGGGCCGCAATAAGGGGCTCTGACAAGAGGCGTAATTGTGAGGCTGGCACAGGGGCAAGCAGGGCTTCCTTCTGCTGTGCACAGGGTTGCTGTGGGTCAGAACCGACTAGATGGCACCTACCAACAACAACAGCTTGGAATACACCTTGCCGGTTTCACATCAGCCCTCCTGGTGACCCCGTGTGTTTCAGAGTGGAGCTGGGTCCCTGAGATTTTTAATGCAGGTTTTGTTGTTTTTGTTGTTGTTGTTTGTAAGTAGACCCCCAGGCCTTTGTTCCTAAGCCATCCAGGGGCTCCTACCAGTATATTAAAACCCACCCACTGTCAAGTCTAACTCGGAGCTTTTCCGAGGCTGCAAGTCGTTCTGGAAGCAAGCCCTGGTGGCATAGTTGAGTTATATGCGTTGAGCTTCTCACCACAAGGTCAGCTGTTCAAGCCCACCAGCCACTCCTTGGGAGAAAGACAGGGCTTTCTACTCCCAGAAAGAGTAAAATTTGGTTGGACTTGTGAAAGTTGAACATGGACTAAGGAAGACCACCAAGGAATGGGTGCATGCAAATTGTGGAGCTGGAGGAGAATGGGGAAAGTACCAGGACTGTTAAAGGGACAACCCCGTCTGTCTTGGAAGAAGTGCAGGCCAGAGTGCTCCTTAGAGGCAAGGACAGGAGACTTCATCTAACCCACTTTGGACCTACTGTCAGGAGAGACCAGTCCTGAGAGAAGGATGTCATGCTTGGTGAAGTGGAGGGGCGCTAAACAAGAGGAAGACCCTCTTGGCAATGAGTTTGATTTTTTTTTTCTCCTGCAAAGCTGTTGGTAGGTTTGAAACACCCCCACCCCCACCCCAGCAAACACCACTACCACCCGCCTTGGAGTTAGCAGTCCAGTGCTTACATGGCAGGTCCACCAGGGCTTCTACCAGGGGTGGGTTCAAGCCATTAGTATAGACACTTAACTGCTTGCGCCACTCGGGGGCTCTTACTTTCAACCACACTAACCATTTTTGAGAAAGGAGGTTACGTCCCGCTAATATTTACAGTCCGAGCCCACCCCTCCCCCTACCGCCCCAAGGTTTCTCAGTAACTAGATCTCAGACCCCAAGAGAAGCGGCCCGCCCAAGTTTGGGGCGCGAGCTGGCACCGAAGATAGCTCAGAGCAGGAACCCAGAACTCTGCTGGTGGCCAACTCCCCCAGCTCCGGCCAGCGCGGGGCGGGGGCCGGGGAACCCTGCCCTCCTGGCGGGTGGGAGGAATCCCGGCCCTTCTGCGCGTGCAATTCGGGAGTCGCAGTCCGAGTGCACGCGCGGTGCCGGGGATGCAGCCGGGCCCCGGGACGTGCAAGCTGCGGTAACTGGGGAGGAACGGATCCCTGGCGGGTCGGGGTGCGGAAGGACGCGCGGGTTGGCTTTAGAAGGAGGGTGGCTGGGTCCAGGACCCGAGGGATAACCTGGAACCGAGGCCGGGCCGGGGCTGGGGTCGCCCAGCTACCACCCCACGCCCCCAAGGGGGAGCGGGCTGGCGCGCCTGGCGTGGCACCAGCGCGGGAGCAGGAAGTCTTCTGTCTGGGCGTGGCCCCCAGGAGCGGAGGCAGCAGGTGTAGCGCCGGCTGGTGCGGGGACAGCCAGCGCAGAGGAAGAGGTGAGCGCGGGGTCGCTTTGCAGCCCCGGAGCGTGGGCGCTGGGGCCCGGACGTGCGGTGGGTCCCGGCGGGGTTCGGAGGGGCAATGGCGTGGGAAGGTGATGGATGGAGTCGGGGTGGGGGAGGGGGCGCTGCAGAGGGATACGCCATTGAAACTCTGGGAGCTCGGATCTGGGGGACTGGGAGGGTCTCGGCTTGGGGGTCAGGGGGTCGTGCAACCAGGGAACGTTAGCCAGGGTCTAGGCTGGAGCTTAGGAGACTGGCGGGAGGGGCGGCGAAAATGGGGGTCGGAGACTGCCACGAAGTTCTGGAAGATGGCTGGGCTGGATGGAGAGTCTGGAGGCTCGAGGGGATCGCTGAGAGCGGAGGGGCGCGGAGGCGGTGCCCGAGGCTCTAGGGGCGCGGTCTGGCCGGGTGGACCGGCCTCTAAGCCGAGTGGGGGACTCAGGTTCTGGAGAAGAACAAGCTGGGGGGGAGGGGGCGGGAAGCGGGTAGATCCCTTTCAAGGAGAGCGAGCCTTAAGCCTGCCGAGAAGCCTTCTGCGGCAACTCAGGTGCCCCCACGGCCGTCGGCGGGGAGCGCGTCCGGCTCAGTGCGGGGTGGGAGCCCCGCGCGCGCATCCACCCCCAGTTCCGTTTGTTCCAGAGCTGTGGCTTTAAGAGTGCCGCGGGGGAGTGCGGTCCCTTTAAGGGGCGGGGGCGTGTCCGGAAACCAGTCTTGGGCCCGCCCTGCCGCGGGCGGTGGCCTCCGACGCCCGGAGGCTCTAGGGTTGAGCAGGCGCAGCGTGGCCGTTCGCCGGCCTGTCCCGCGTTTTCCAGGCCCCGGTCCTGGGCTCCTCTGATCTCCCCCCACCCCCCATGCACCCCGCACCCTTCCTTCCTGCGCCCTTCACACCCTCCCTCCATTCAGCTCCCTGCACGCCCTCCCTCTTCCCGGCAATCTCTCTGCACCCAGACCCACTGTCCTCTCCTTTTTTCCCATCGCCTACCTCTAGCCCTTTCCCTGCCCCATCGCCTTTTCTCGTGCCCCCTCTGTGCAGGGCCCTAGCCCCTTCTCCCCTCTTGCTCACCCTGCCCTGCCCCCACCACCTCCGCCTGGCCCCACTACTTCCCTGTACCGGGTTTCATGAGCCCCGCCCAGGGTGGAAGCAGTTGTGTGGGACTGGACAGTTGGGCTCACGCCAAAGCTGAAGGGGGGTGTCGATGCCACCCGCATGTGACTGACGGTTGAGGCCTACCGAAAGCAGGGCAGTGGAGTGACCCGGCTCTTCTGCCACCATGAATAGGGCGCCCCTGAAGCGGTCCAGGATCCTGCACATGGCACTGATGGGGACCACGGAGCCCGGAGCCGGAGAGGCGGGGACCAGCGAGGAGAAGCCCTTTCTGCTGCGTGCGCTGCAGATCGCCCTGGTGGTCTCTCTGTACTGGGTCACCTCCATCTCCATGGTGTTCCTGAACAAGTACCTGTTGGACAGCCCCTCCCTGCGACTGGACACCCCTATCTTCGTCACCTTCTACCAGTGCCTGGTCACCGCCCTGCTGTGCAAGGGCCTCAGCACCCTGGCCGCCTGCTGCCCGGGCTCTGTGGACTTCCCCTCCCTGCGCCTGGACCTGCGGGTGGCCCGCAGCATCCTGCCCCTCTCGGTGGTGTTCATCGGCATGATCACCTTCAATAACCTCTGTCTCAAGCACGTCGGGGTGGCTTTCTACAACGTGGGCCGCTCCCTCACCACCGTGTTCAACGTGCTGCTCTCCTACCTCCTGCTCAAGCAGACCACCTCCTTCTATGCCCTGCTCACCTGCGGTATCATCATCGGTGAGCCCCGCCGGGAGGGGTGGGCATGGGGGCTGGCACCTCGCAGACCAACCCGTCTAAGATCTTTGGGCTGTATCCGCCCCAGCTCCAATGGTGGCACAGTCACAGGAAGGGAGAGCCTGGGGTCTAGGAAGATCAAATAATTTGCCTAAAGTCACTTTGCAATAATAACAACAGTAACAGCAGTAGCAAAGCCACTCACGGGTTGAGTGCTAACGGGGTGCCAGGCTCGGATCGCAGTGCCTTTCCTCCACGTGAATGCAGCGAACCCTCTTCCAGGCCTGTGATTGTAACCCACACTGGACAGAAGGAAAGCCAAGACCCAGAGAGGTTCAAAACGTGTTCAAGGTCAGACAGCTCACCAGCGGCAGGACTGGGATCCGAACTCCAGCTGCCTGGCTCCTGTATGAACCTCTCAAGAGCCCATGTGCGCTGACTCACACCCAGGGCTCTTTCCAGAGGACTGGGTGACTTTTGATGCATACACCCTCCGTTCTTCCAGGATCAGGGTAGTGCCTACACATTCCAGACCACTTCCGTCAGGGTCAGGGCAGACCATTTGGTTGGGCATGTTTCTGGGTTGGGAGCCCCAGCAGCCCTGGCCCCCTGGATGCCTCTGTCACTTCCTTTGTCCAAGCGCGTCTTCAGGTGACTGTTCAGGTTTACCTTGGTGCAGGGGAGTTGGTGCCTTGGGGCCTCAGGCCAGGGTTGTGAGAGGCCCCTCCCTGCTACCTGGACTACAAAGCATTCTGCTGGGAGAGGATCTGCCTTAATACTGAGGCAGAACACATCTCTTGCCCACTCACCCCCCCACCCCTATTCCCCTTCCCTCAGGAGAGCCAGGGTGGACTCTCCCCCATTTCCCCGCTCTCCCCAGGTCCCCAGGGATGTCCACTCAGTCCTGCTGAGACCCCTCTGGGTAGGAGCATTTATGGGCATGAAGGTGCAGTCACTAGGAAAAACGGGGCCCAAGCCTAAAAAGTAATCAGAGGAGAGGGTGCGATAGCTTCAGAGAACCCGGTGGGGCAGGGGGCCAAGGAGGCCGATGGCCCCACTGCCCGGTGCTCTGGCACATGCGGCCTACAGGCCTCTCCCCCTGCTACCCCTGGTATCACAGGTCACCTTTCCCGGCTCCTGGCCCAGAGCCCCTCTAGAGCAGTGAGGGCTCATTGTTCATCAGTCTCCTCTGATCACAAGGTAGCAGCAGCCGGACTGCTAGGCTGAATAGGGGAGCCAGGCTACAGCCCGCTAGGAAGGAGTGGCCTGAGTGCTCAGGGTAGTAGCGCCTCGTCCTCTTAAAACTGCCCGCCGCCTTCAGAGCCAACAAGCCCATGTACAATAGAACAGAGCCGTCCCCAGCCTGTCCTGCTTCATCCTCACAATCAGTGGTTTGCTCGAGTCCACTGGTTGTTGCAGCAGCCACTGTGTGGTCCGAGTGTCACCAACCACGGGGACTCATCTTCCAACCCACTGTTCCAGACAATCTGTTGTCATTGCTAGGGTCTGCGCTGGCTGATTTTCAGACGGTGGTCACCAGGCCTTTCTTCCTAGTCTCCCTGAGTCTGGGAGCTCCACTGAACCCTACCCATCCACCTGCTGGTATTTGCTATACTAGTGACAGAGCTTCCAGCATCGTGGCAGCTCAGAAGCCACCACAGTACCTTGTGTTTATAATGTTTCTTAACAACCTCCACACGTCCCTTTATCCACTCCACAAATAATTGATAGCTGAGAACAAGCCAGGTTTGGACTCTGTTCTTCTCCTGCCCTATTCAGGACCTTCTAATGCGATCCTTCTCAGAGCCGGGCACCATCTAGTTCTTCTGATCTCAAGGTCATCCAAACTGATGTCCGAAGGGTCCATGAAGCCGTTGGACTAATTGTTTCCTGTGTCTTTGATTTTCAAAACTCCTCTTTCCTCTGGACGAGGAGGGACCGATGGCTGCACCTTCCGTGGCTGCTCGTGAGCTTTTAAGACCCCATCATGACTCACGAAAGCAGGATGTAGGACATTGTCTTTGGAGACTGTGTTCCACCAATTGACCTTAGTGTCCCCTAAGCCCATGGTCCTGAGCACCTAGGCCCATTTCAGGACGGTGACCAGGTCACTCGGATTTTGAATGGTAATGCTAAAATCTCGCACCAAAGACGGTGCTGTTCCCACCACCCCATGTGCTCCCTGACCACACAGCCCCTGGCAGTGTGGGGTCCACACAAGGAGACCTAGCAGGTACCTCGCAGCTCAGGGTGGGCCGGGCTGGGAAATGCAGTAGTCAGAGGTGGCGAAGAGACCCAGGTGCTAGGGTATCAGGAAAGGTCTCCCCTGGAGGAGGTGGGCTTTGTTCAGAAGAAGGCAGAAAGCAGTGGGGGTTCTGCTGCAGGAAATGAACAAGTCCACTAAGCCCCAGGATTTGGAGACCTGCCGGGTACCTCTGGGACAGAGCCTGGAGTTGCGGGCTGAGGAGTACAGACTTGTGGGCAGGCAAGCTCTCTAACAAGGAGGAGGCCTGAGCATAGAAGTCTCAGAAAGAGTGACTGTCCGAAACTTCAGGCCACCAATAACTCCCTGCTGTTGCTCCCCACTGTTTGCTCCCACGTTATGGAAGACGAAGTCGGGGCTGGGAAACCTGAAGTCGGTTGCCCAAGGTCACCTTATCTCCTAATCGGGACTCACCCCTCAGAACTCAGCTCCACTGGCACTTTGCCGAGGCCCCAGGCCAGCAGCTGTGGGCTCTCACGCACGCTGTGCTGGCTTAGGGATCTTGCCACCATTGTAATGGAATACGGGACTGGGAAATGAAAGGAACAGGTGGTTTTGAACTGCAGACCTTGTGATTATTAGGCCAGCATATAACCCGCTATACCAGCACCCTCAGCATACCGAAGACACTTTGGACAGAGTCCGAGGAGGAGGCTGGGGAGGGTGGGGCTCCCAGGCAGCCTTGCACCGCCAGTAGCTGTCTTTCCTCCTCCCTCTTCTCCCCGCTGCAGGTGGCTTCTGGCTTGGCGTGGACCAGGAGGGGGCAGAGGGGACCCTGTCCTGGACGGGCACCCTCTTTGGTGTGTTGGCCAGCCTGTGCGTCTCGCTCAACGCCATCTATACCAAGAAGGTGCTCCCGGTGGTGGATGGCAGCATCTGGCGCCTGACCTTCTACAACAACGCCAACGCCTGCGTGCTCTTCCTGCCCCTGCTGCTGCTGCTGGGCGAGCTGCAGGCCCTCTGCAGCTTCACCCACCTGGGCAGCGCCCACTTCTGGGGCATGATGACGCTGGGGGGCCTGTTCGGCTTCGCCATCGGCTACGTGACAGGGCTGCAGATCAAGTTCACCAGCCCCCTGACCCACAACGTGTCCGGCACGGCCAAGGCCTGCGCCCAGACGGTGCTGGCCGTGCTCTACTACGAAGAGATCAAGAGCTTCCTCTGGTGGGCAAGCAACATGATGGTCCTGGGTGGCTCGTGGGCCTACACCTGGGTCAGGGGCTGGGAGATGAAGAAGGTGCAGGAGGAGCCCAGCCCCAAGGAGGATGAGAAGAGCCTCCTGGGGGTGTGAGCACCTCTCGGCCCCCTGGGACAGTCCACCTCCTGGAGAACGTGTGGTGGGGCGGGCACAGCGATGGAGGCTGTCTCTGAGCCCCGAGAGAGAGCCAGCAGCAGGAAGGGGATTAACTGCAGACCTGACCTGACGAGGGATGGAGGTGGAAGAGGAACCCGGATCTCAAGGGATGGCAGCGGCAGGAAGTTGCCAAAGCCCTTACCCCCTCACCTGGCTGTGGGTTTGTGCCCTCCCCCAGAAAGGAGGGAAACCTCCCCCCCATTCCGGAAGGGAGGAGGGGAGCTGCCGCTCTGCCTGCCCTTCTCCCAGGGCCCATCTACCTACACACCACTCCTAGCGTTGGAGTGGCCTGCGGCGTTTCAGGGACAGTATTGAGGAAGCCATGACGTCCTCCCTGATTCCCAGGAGCCGGGGACATGGCCCCACCACACACCGCTGCTGGGGAATCTCCACAGGCCCTGAGCAGGCAATAGGGCCTTGAACTCCCCACTGGCCCTCCCTTCTGAGGGAGCGATTGGGCAGGTGCTCTGTGACTGGCCTGGTGCACGCAGGGGCTACTGGGAATGGCATGGATCCTGGGAAAGGGCCCTGTCTTCGACTGCGTACACCCCATACCCCCGGCTTGTGTACAGCTGCCTGGCTGGGGTGACTTGCCTTCTGGTCCTGGCGCTGGGAGCACCCCTGCCCACTCCCTCAAAGCTCTGTCCTCCCCCAAAGCCTTCCTCACCAGGGGGAGCTGATGGCACCCAAGGTCCCCCTCCTCAGCTGGGTCTGGCCCAGGGTACCCCCAGGTCCTGGGATGGGGGAGGTGGGGAGCAGCCTGAGCGGGGCAACCTGTTCGGCTGTGCCATCAGCTACGTGACGGCTGCAGATCAAGTTCAGTAGCTCTGCTAGCTGAGCATTCTCATTCTTCCAAGAGGCTCGGGTCTAGAACCTGCTTGTCAGCCCACCCAGACCAGGTCTTAGGGCAGCGCCCCCCTGCCCCTCCTGGGATGCTCAGGCCCTGCCAGTGTGTACCCCTGTCTCCTGGGGGTGATTTCTGATGTTTTTAGTCTCTGTAGGGGAGAGCGGGCCTTCTCCCCTTGCCCCCAACCCCACCCCACCCCCAGGTCTCCTCACAATCCCACATGATTTCTAATGAAGATGGTGGGGCGCGCACCCAGAACTACTTGTGATTTAATGAATCATAAGATTAAAGAGCCAGCGTACACGTCCTGTGTGAGAAGTGAGTGCTCAGAGCGGAAGGGGAGGGTGAGTGGGAGGCCCTATGGAGAGGCCAACGGGCAGGGAGACTCACCCCTGCCTTCACCAAGCTCAGGTTCTGCAGAGGGGAGGCTTCCCAGGCAGCCCTCCCTACAGCTTCTCCCTCAGGGGAAGGCTATATGCGTGGGGCCAGGCCCGGAGGCTTCCTTCCTGAGACACTCCCTCAGGTTCCCAATCTCCCAGTTGGCGCACAGTCTTATTGCCCCTCCTGGTAGCTCTGTTCCAGGGAGCTTTGTACCCCCTCTGGTTGAAAGCACACACACGGTTTCTGCATGTACGGAGTAGTGGCTTTGGTGACGTCCTTCCTCACGATTTCCCCACCGTGATGAAACTCCTCTCGCCTGTGCTCCGTGGCCCAAACGCTCAAGACAGATGCTGCACCGAGTCACTATCGAGTCCTGTTGAAGGCTGAAAGGTCACAGGGTCTAGGACTTGGGATCCACCCATACGGTTCGGGGGGTTTCTTGGAGGGGGAATGTCATCCAAGGGGTCTTTAATGACCGTCTTTGGACAAGGAGGTCACCAGGACTTTCTTCTGAGGCCCCTCTGTCTGGACTTGAACCTCCAGCCTTCCCATTAGCTGTGGAGCATGTTAACTGTTGCTTCCCCAGAGACTCTTCCAGCTTAGTAGCACTGCCATTGACTGGAGCAGCTGGTGGCGCAGGGATTCCGTACACAACTAGTGTCCCAAAGGTCAGCAGTTCAAACCCACCAGCCACTCCGAGGGAGCATGATCTGCTTCATGTGGAGTCTTGGGAAGCTTTGGAGCCGTTCTACTCTGGGATGAAATTCCCAGATGGAAGTCAGAGTTCGTTGTGGGTAAGGGGCCATTTCCTGGGTGCTTGCTGTAAGCCACAAACTACTGAGCCCTTCATGATTGTGCCAGGATTGTCAATCGTGTTCACAACCAGGAGTGGGCGCCCTTGCCGATGCCCACCTGACAGATGAGGACACTGAGCCCGAGGAGACTGGCTTGCAGGACAGACACACAGGGTAGCACTAGGATTCAAACCCCAACCTTTGCCTTCAGAAGGCGGGTCCTTAACCGCAGTGTCCTTACCCATACCTGGCATTTTTGAGCCCCTCTTGTGTGCCAGACAGGGGTCTTTGCCGGCTGCCGCTGAGTCAATTGCAACATTACAGGACAGCACGCAGAACCACTCCGTTGGGGGCAGAAGCCTCATCTCTCTCCCCACTGAGCAGCTGGTGGGTTTGAAACATCAACCTTGCCATTTACAGCCAGGCGTTTAACCCACTCCGCCACCAGGCCTCCCGGCACTGTGGTTTTTAAAAAGAAAAGCATGCCGCCATGGAGTGGATGCCGACTCACTGCAGGACAGGGCAGAACTGCCCCGTGAGTCCCCGAAACACCTGATGGTGGTTCGCAGCCTGACGTGTAACCGCCATGCCACCAGGGTCCTGGCACCGTGGCAGGAGGGATCAATGAGAAGTTTCAACGTGCTTCCAGGGCTCACGTGCAACTAAGACCCTGCATGGGATACAATGGGGGGAATAGTAACGTATTGCCTTAGAGACCCCGAGGATCGAAGGCCACGTTGTGGAGTATCAGTGGGCCTCCAAGAAAGCAGGAAGGACACAGGCCGGAGAACAAGGCTGAACTGGAGCAGGCCGGTTTCTGGGGCGTGAAGGTCAGAGAACGGGGGCTGCGGCACGGAGGGTCTTGATGCCACTGCAAGACCCCTTACACGGAGAATGGACGCCCTTTGTACCAACGGAAATGGGCCGCTTTCTTGATATGATTTGCACTTCCTTGGGCAAGATTTTAAAGAAACCTAATCATTTCTCTTAAAAAAAAAAAAATTCCAATGCAGACATAAAAATGCTTAGCCTCATCTCAAATCCCAGACTAATTTATTAACTTTAAGGCGGGGCAGAGGAGACCATGCAAGAAAAACAACAGTAACACCACACACACACACACACACACACACACGTGTGCCGATGGGCTGGAATGCACTGTCCACTGTCAATTCTGATGCAGCTGAAGGCTGGGGAACAGCCTGGAGCCAGTCCTCCAACATCCCAGCCACTCAGTGGCACCACCCACACTCTCCCCGATGCCACCCCCAACTCCTCTCTATGGTGCTTTAAGAGCCCCAGACCCCCTCCAGAAATGCATGCACCCTGCAGTAGTCAGAAGGGACACTCCTTTTCCCCTGAGAGCTCAGACTGTCCCGCTGGCAGTTGAGGCGAGATGAGAGACTAGAGCAACAGTGACCTGGTCAGCACTGTGACACACTTTCTTCAGAAGGCACGTCTGTCACTTCGGCCTTAAAAGAGCATTTGAACAGGAATCGGTAGACCTTCTACTTCTTAGAAGCTACCTGGCTTCAGCAGGATCTGGATCTCACTGTTTGCACCTGAGAAATGGGCACTGGTGAGGGTGAATACATACAGCATTTTCAGGACAGTACCTGGAGACTGCGCACTAATTGTTATTATCGACACTAAAACAAGAATCTCTTTACTGAGTGCCAACTATGCACCACATAGTAGGGAAGTTCACAGTGGGCCAGACATTAAAAACAGGTGAACGATTGTGGTAAGGGAAATGAAAAGAAAATAAAGGAGACACAGAGGAAGGCCTGGAGCTGCTAGCCGAAAACCAACCGCTGGAAACCACTAGCCCTTCCAAAGGAGAAAGACGAGGCTTTCTCCTGCTGCAAAGAGTGACAGGCTCAGAAGCTCACAGGGACAGTTCTGCCCCGTCCTATAGGGCCCCTATGAGCCAGCATTGACTCGATGGCAGTGAGCATGGTTTTTAAGTTTGTTTGTTTGGGGTTATAGCACATAGGTACTTAGTGCTACCACAGCCCAAAAAGGGAGCCCTGAACACGGCTTTCAGTGGCTTCTGGTCCAGATCCACCCTAAGGGTTTCTCATGTCCCTATGCCCCTCACCTCCATCCAACTGTCCTCCACGGTGACTCAGGACCGGTGACCTCAGGGTGGAAAGGAGTGCCCTTCAAAGACTCCAGAGCCCTCTGCCATCCTGAAGTGGGGTCCGGATCTTCTCTTCACACAATAAACGTGAGCTCCCGAATCATTGCTCTGTTCCTTTGAGCTGGAAATATGTCAATGGCACCTGTCCCAGGGAGGTATGGGGAGGAGGTTTGGACAATTGGATGGAAGTACTTGGATGGCCAGGTGTGACTCCTACTTCCTGAACAAAAGGTGGAAATGAAGCCTGGAACTTCCTTGTCCATTTTAACTTTCCAACAACAGAGAGGAGTTCTGGGGGAAGGGTGGGGAGGGGGAAGAGACCCTGGTGGCACAGAGGTTACAAGTTTGTCAAAATAACCCAGCCTCTAGCAATCACGGGGCTCGGTCCATAGGCACAACTGTCTGGCGATAATATATCAAGATGATAGTAAAATCATGGGTGGTAAGAGAGATAGGATAAAATAAATGAGTTGGACACATTTCATAAGAGCATTCTCACCTCTAGGGCGGCCATGATCTCAGCAGCCAAGTCTGCGCAGAGAGAGTGAGAGGAGGGAATATATTTCTCTCTTTCTTTTATTTTATGTTTTTTAGGGAATATATTTCTAACCAAGGCTTATATACATTTAAGGGGCATGTGATCTCCCCTGATGACAGGTAACCACATGGTAACAGGAAGGGGTTGTACCACAGGCAATACCAGCAATGGGAGGGGACGGCTAGGGGTGTACAGGCAATAGGAAGGGGAGGGACCAGGGGTACGCATGCGACAAGATGGACGGATCCTAGATTCAAGCTGGCAGCCTAACCTGGGTCCTCCTTGAGTTGGCTTGACCTTGCTTCTGGGCTCTCCTTCACTATCCTCATCAGCAGGGTGCGGGCCCCACTACAGTGGGACAGACTCGTGTCTGATTGCGCTACCTGGCTGATGCCCTCAGGGAGACCACCTCTAAGCGGCTGACCTCACAAAGCGCTCCCAAGGAGGTCCTAGGCTGGGTATGCAATATGGGAAACAACCTGGGGAAAAACTTTTTTGCATCCCACAATTCCCCCTTGTGCTTTATGTGTTAAATTCAAAAGAGCTACAGGGGCAACATCGTTATTTTCTATACACTGAAAGCTGTCAGGGCAAAAATAATGACAATATTAATGTAGCCAAGACAAAAATTCAAGCTCTGGCAAACGTTTTGGATCCACCCCCAGCCCATCAGCTATTGGAGGAAGGTATGAGCGCAGTTGGATGACCAGCGAGAAGACAGAGAACAAAAAAGAAGGTCTGCTTCTGTAGGGAGACAGAATCAACCGTGTGCTCACTGTAAGGCAGCAGAGCTGTTAGGGGAGAATCTGTGGGAATGATATTTAAAGCAGGACCATGTCCTTGGACTTTATGTCTCACTTACCAAAGTGGAGGCTTTCCTACCATGGCATACCAGCTTTCCAGATTCCCTCTGTTACAAGTTAGGGAATATAGTCCTCGTCATAGTTCCCTCAGTGTTAGTTTCCCACACACGCTGGATTGTTGCTGGAAATCTAAGGGAGCAGAGCAGTTCCACCCAGTGCTGTAGGGTCACTATAACTCAGTGCTGACCGGATGACAACGGGAGTTGACCATAACACAGCCACCATTGAGTAGGTAACCTTAGTTTGGGCCAGGGCGGACCATGCAGCCCCTTCCCCCAGCTTCTCAGAATGACCAGTGATCTGCTGGACTTTGCAGTCCCTGCCTCCAACATTCCAAGGAGCTTATCTCTCTGGGCAGGGTCCATCCCCCACATTCCAAGAAGCTGGTCTGTGAGGGACTCAGACCCTGCAGCTGCAGCACCGGGAAGCCTCCCTTCTGATTGGCACAAGCACCCGCAGCTCGCTTCACCTCATTTGCATATCTCCCTGACCCAAATCCTACAAGTATCCCACTGCCCCACCAACAGGCACGATTTCCCTGACCTACCTCGTTGGGTCTCCGAATCCACCCAGGCGCTCAAGATGCCCCTGTCTCTTTCTCTGCTCTCCCCTCCCTCCCGGGAGCTCTTTCCCTGCCCTAATAAAGGCACTCTTAACCTCCGTTCTTTGTCTCACTCCTATCTCCGTTCAGCGTCTCAGTGTTGACCTCTCAACTTTGAAGACCAGGAATTCGGTGTCTCTTCAAACTCTCTCAGGGCCATCAAGTCACCGCCGACTCATAACTAGAGGACAGGGCAGGGCTGCCCCTGTGGGTTTCCAAGGCGGTGGCTCTTTACATGAGTGGAAAGCCCCGTCTTTCTCCTGTGGAGCAGCTGATGGTTTTGAACGGATGACCGTGTGGTTAGCAGCCCGTGGGAAACTAACACTAAGGGATATATAGCGAGAACTATATTCCCAAACGTATAACAGAGGGAATCTGGAACACTAGTATTCCACGGTAGGAAAGCCTCCACTTTGGCAAATTAGTAATATAGTCCAAGTACATGATCCTGCTTTAAATATCATTCCCACAGATTCTCCCCTAACAGCTCTGCTGCTTTCATATGAGCACATGGTTGACTCTGTCTCCCTGTAGAATCAGACATTCTTGTTATCTCCTCCCGCCTCGGCACCCATCCCCAATCATGCCTTCCCCCAATGCAGGCATTAGGTTTCCTCACCTGTGCGCTCAGGGACTCTACTGTGGTTACCGACCACCTTGACCACCTTGTGACGCATGTAACTACCGAATATGCATGTCTATGGCTACCTACAAATATTCCAAGACAGTAAAGACTCTCCCTCTCCGCCTCCCTCTCTCTGCACGGACCTGGCTTCTGAGATCATGGCCATCCCGGGGGTGAGCATGCTACCATAAAATGTGTCTGACCCCTCTGTTTTATCTTCGCTCCTATCTCTCCTATCTTCTATGACTTTACTATAATCTTTATATATTACCATTGGACAGTTGTGCCTCTGGACCGAACCCCGTAATTGTTAGAGGCTGGATTACTCTAACAGCACCCAACATGTAACCGCATGGGCATGTCAGTTTCTTTCTTGTAGCACTTGGCAGTCCTTGGCTTCTCGACAATCATCACATTGTGCCCATAGTCCCCTGCATGCGTTTCTGTGCCCATGCCAAAGAATGCAGAAATTATTGAGCAATAATACCAGCACCGGCAAGTAACAACATTTCGCTGAAGATAATTTTTTAAATG
Organism: Echinops telfairi; assembly: GCF_000313985.2. Lineage (NCBI taxonomy): Eukaryota > Metazoa > Chordata > Mammalia > Afrosoricida > Tenrecidae > Echinops > Echinops telfairi. The sequence goes on along the minus strand of NW_022103958.1, from coordinate 5,435,341 downwards.
GTGGCAGCAGTCCATTGATAGGACACGATCACAGATTCAAGCCAGATTCATCAGAGGATGTGGAACAAGAGATAGCGTGGTTGGCATCAGATGGGCCTTGGCTGAGAGCAGAGAATACCAGAAAGATGTTTCTCTGTGTGTCACCGGCTAGGCAAATGCATGTAAGTTTGTGAATCATAATGAATTATGGATAGCATTGTGAGGAGGAATAGGAATTCCAAAACATTTCAGTTGTGCTCCTGAGGAACCTATACATAGGCCAAGAGGCAGCCGTCGGAATGAAGCAAAGGGATACTTACTCTAAGGTTGAACATCAGGAAAGCTGTGTGTCAGGGCTGTGTCCGTCCACCACACTTACTCAATCGGTAGGCTGGGCAAATCACCCGAGGATCTAGACTCTATGAAGAAGAATACGTATTGGGATTGGAGGAAGACTCACGAACAACCTGCAGTATACAGATGACGCAGCCTGGCTTGTGGAAAGTGGGGCTGACTGGAAGGTCAGACTCTACAGCCTTCGGTGTGAACGGCATCTCAGGGTAAAGAAAGATGAGCAGAGAACCCTGAAGGTCTCCAGGATCTCATTTTACTGTGAAGCACAATCAACTCCTATAAAAACGAATGGTGTGTGTGTGTGTGTGTACGCACCTATGTGGGAGGGGGGCAATGTTGGACCTCCTCTCACTTCACAAGGGGGCAGGAAAAGCACCCTCAACATCGATTGCCCCCAAACTGACTCATTTGGGGGTCAGAAATGCCTCCACGCTCCAACCTTCTTACCGCTGCTGACCCCACCAGTCAGTCCCGCAGCACACTCTACTTGTCAGCTGGTTTCCAGGGTTCAATGCAACGATTACACAGAACTCACAGACAATACTCATGACAATACTTATGAAGAATGTTAATGGGTTGTAAATGCTCAGATACAATTTTTTTAAAAATTTTAGTTGGGATTTAACACATCTATCATACCATTCCATATTTCAATCATGTCTCCATTAGAATTGTACAATTGCTACCACACTCTGTTTCCAAACAATCTTTTTCTACAGGCACTCCTTGACATCCTCTCCCTTTTACCCCAGCACCCCTACTGCCCCCCCCCTCCCCTCAGATACAATTGTTGAGGCAGGACAGACTCTTGCCCGAAAGCAGGCCTCTCTGTCCTTGGCCTTTCATCCACAGGACCTCTCGGCTCTGGCCTGTCTGGGCAATGTGACAAAGCCCCTTTACCTCTGCCGATACAGGCACTGCCAGAAGCCTCAGCCTGAAGGCATCCCACTCCACAAGCCAGCCTCCTGCCCAAAGGCACGCAGCTGTGCCTGGGCTCGGACGGTCCACCCTGTCTCAGGCGGCTGCCACTCCTCTGTTGTTCCTCTGGTGTCACGAATGCTGGAGGTTCAGTGCTCAGCGGGGG
>NW_022103958.1:5399539-5431466 GCF_000313985.2 Echinops telfairi | reverse complement strand
GTTGTATTTCTCATCATTGTTACATCACACCCTGACTGGCTTGTATTCTCTCTCTTAAAAGAAAAAAATCCCCCCTGCTTTACAATTTTTTTCGGAGGACCACGATAACTTTCTCTGTCTTGTTCCAGTTTTAGTACATGGGCTTCTGAAGTGCGTATTTAAGTTGTTGCTGTTGACCAACAGAACACAGCCGAACACAGGCCGCTTCCACTGTCTCTGCAGGCACCATTCTGTGCCACTGGCGACACTCAGGGTGGTCCAGCCACACTCAGTCTCCTTTTCCAAATCGGTCCTGCCTCCCCCATTACCACCACCTTGGGCCCCCTATGTTTCCTAGTTGATCTTTTCAAGTTGCTGTTGCCAGGGTAAGCCCATCGAGATAGCTTGGCGCTATCAGGTCAGCATGAGACTGCTAACAGAAAGGCCACTGGTTCAAACCTAGCAGCCCCTCCAAGGGAGAAAGAAGAGGCTACCGGCTTCCGTTGAGATTGACAGCCTGGACAACCTGACACAGGGCTGCTGAACGTGGGGATAGTCTCAATGGCCGTGGGTTGGGGGCGGGGCAGGTAATGGTAGCTAGTTCTTCAAAGGACCCAATACTCCCTCAGAGTCAACATTCATGACTCGTGAAGCTGATCTACGATTTGATCTAGAGAAAACTTCAGCCTTGGAAGTCATTCCTAAGGAGCGAATGACAATAAACAAAAAAGGCAAAAAATTATGGTAGATGCCATGGGAGGAGGGGGGAGGCGAAGCCTAGTTCAGAGGTTGGGAGTGTTCAGGGTACAGTGTTCTTTGGGGAGTCAGGGAAGCCTCTTGGGGTAAACATATCAGTAATGATTTAGTGAGGCCAAGGCATTATCGAGGGATGCTCTGGAGGTGCCGGGTATGCCAGGCAGAGGAATGGGCAGGCAGGTACAAAGGCCCTGCATGTGATGTGGTTGGTGGACATGAGGAAAGACCAGGCCAGGGAGATTGGCAGAAGGGAAGAGATGCTGTCCCCGTGGTGGGCAGGAGCTAGTAGACCATTGAAGACAAGGGGCTTCAGCAAGTCTATGGGAAAAATGGAATGAAAAGCTAATGGAATGTCCCACCAACCTTCTGAAGCCCCCTGGTATATTAGTGAACTTTCTTTTGGCTGCAAGTAAAGAGGCCAACCCAGACCAGCTGGAATAGCCGTTGTCTGCACACAGGGTCACCATCCATCCCTCCCATCCCCATCTGTATCTGCATGCACCAAGAGGTGAGAGCCAGTGACTCCTGGAATCCTGGAGCTGAGGCTGGTCCTCCAACAGGCTTTGCCTTAAAGCAGTGGTTCTCAACTTCCTTCATGCCTCGACCCTTTAATACATTTTCTCATGTTGGGTGACCCCCCCCCAACCATAAAATTATTTTTGTTGCTACTTCATAACTGTCATTTTGCTACTGTTATGAATCGTCATGTAAATATCTGATAGGTAGGATGTATTTTCATGGTTACAAATTGAACATAATTAAAGCATAGTAATTCATCACAAAAACAATATGTCATTATAGATTTGAAATATTTATTTCCAATGACAAATAAATGAAATTTTGTCTTGAAGCATGGTGTAGCACAGGTAACACTCTTCACGGAGGGTTCTCGTAGGTGGGCGTATCTGCATGTGGGCGCACCTGCCTGGAGACAGATAGAGGAGCCGTGCCTCGTTTCCTAAAACCATCAGAAATGATGTGTTTTCCAATGGTCTTAGGTGACCCCTGTGAAAGGGCCATTCGACCCCCAAAGGGGTCGAGACCCACAGATTGAGAACCGCTGCGCCTTAAAGGATATAGGGAAAGTAAGATGGAAGTACAGAGGGGTCAAGCCATCTGTCTGAGGTCACACAGCTAAGGTTTCACCCCAGGCCGCCTAGCTCTCCACTGTCAAACCATGCTGCTTATCTCACGTGAATTTGTACTTTCGTGTGACCTTCAGAATAATCCGATGATGAGAGTACCTAAGATGAAGAGAGGCTAGATCTTAAGGTCAAGGGACTGAGATGCAAATCTGTGTGGGCGGGGCCAAATCACCCAGCACAGCTCTGGGGTCCCTGTCCTCATAGCAGAAAAGGAAACCTGAGAAACAGAAGTGTTCTAACTTAAGAGATGACACGGTGATCGAAGGCGTCCACGCACGTGACCTTGTTCTATAAGCTGCAGCGTGCCGCAGGAGCACGAGATTGTTTCCGCTTCCCATCTGCCAGCTGAGAAGGGTCACGGGACTTGCTCGGTAGCTGGTGGAGAAGCTGCCCTCATCAGCTCCAACCATCACCCAGGCCCTGCCCCCGTCCCTGCCCCTTTCCCCACCACAGACTTTACCTCCTGTGAAACAGCTGCATTTAGGACCTGAACCCAGCTGGAAAGGAGCGCTGAGAGACTGCTCTGAAGTGTCTGGGCCAGATGTGCTGAGGCAGAAGGAGGAAGGTCTGAGGGGTGAGAATGGGGAAGTGGGGCAGCCTTGGTGGGGCTCACATGATAGGCTGTCAAAAGATGGGTCTGTGTGGGCTTAGACAGATTACTTAACCTCCCTGGTCTTTCCTGCTATGGCACTGAAGGAAATTGTGTTAATCTGTGTTGACTAGAGAAACAAATTCATAGACACTTACATGTATAAAAGAAAGAGCTTTATATCAAAGAGCAATTGTGTAGTGAGAAAACACCCCAGCCCAGTCCAGATCAAGTCCATAAATCTAGTATTAGCCCATATGTCTCATATTAGACCATATGTCCAATACCCATCTATAAAATTCTCTTCAGACTCATTCAGCGCATGCAATGACTCCGAATGCAGGAAGATCACAGGCCAGTGGGTGGAAAGTCTTGTGGATCCAGTAGCCGTGGAAGCATCTCAGCGCTGTTGTGGGTCTCTGCGTGGCTCCTCCTGCTCCAAGGCTCTGGCTCACAGCATAGCTCCATGTGTGTTGTCAGCAGGAAGAGGAAGCAGAGTGTGTCCCGCCTCCAGGGAGGAAGACGGAAGTTCCCAGCATCCTCAGGAGAAGGCCACGCCCACACAGAGGCCTCATTGGCTATGACCTGATTGACAGGCTAGATTCCACCCCTTCGCAAGTTGACAAGAGATGATGTAACTGCCACAGAAGTGGTTCTCATTTAAAAGCTGGTGTCAAGAGCCAGCACACATGGAATTAGTCTCCAATCTTCAACGCTTCACCGAAGCCTGAGGTAGTTTTTCTTCCCTATTTGCCAGATGAGGAGAACTGAGCCCCGCCCCGTTAGATGGGGAGACAAGTCCCTGGAGAAGAACACTGTGCATGGTAGAGGGGCATGAGTGAGTGGATTGACACGGTGCTTCAGTGATGGGCGCAAGCATGGGACGTTGTGAGGATGGCACGGGAGTGGACAATACCTGTTCTGTCGTGCACAGGGTCGCTATGGGTCAGAGCCGACCCGAGGGCACACACAACCACAACAAGGAGGCAGAAGTGACTCACACACTGTCACTGCACATGAGTCCATTTCAGTTCATAAGGGAACTGCCCCTGTGGGTTTCTGCAGCTATTAACTCTTTCTGGACGTAGAAAGCCTCCTCATTCTCCTGGGGAGCCACGGTGGTTTTGAACTACTGACGTTGTAGTTAACATGACGCCACCAAGGCCCATCAGGGGGTTGGGAACTGTTATTTGAGAATGCCCACTGGAAGTTCTGGGGCTTGGTTCAGTTGCTTGGCCCAGAGACTTGAGGGTCTCGTCACCTCTTCTTTCTTTCCTCTCCTCTCCCCTGCCCTCTGGGTCTACGGCTTCTGGGAGTAGAGTTGTCCAGGAAACAGAGGAAGCCAGGCCTCACCCATCCAACTTCAGGTAATGAAGTCTTGGCCATGTGTCGATTTTATACTTTGTTCGGAAGGGCTAACAATAGCGTTTTAAGAAGGTTATATAGAACATCTTTATGACCTTGGGGTTGGGCAAAGGTTTCTTATACAAAGGAGGAACCATAAAGGGGAGGCAATGAATCGATTGCACTACATGAAGAACTTTGAATCACCCAAAGACATGATTACAAGAATGAAATAACAGCCCACATTTCACCAGAGAGAGGAGGTGGAGGCACAGAGGCAGTCACTTGTCCCTGTAAAGTCACACGCCCCTGTAAGTAATTTGCTAGTTAGGGTGGAATCTAGACAAACTGGGTTCACCGTCCTTTCCTGCCTCTCAACCTGAAGAGTTCAAACAATGAGCCTTTCATGTCACTGCAGCCACATAAGCCTTGTGCGAAGGACGTCTTGAACGCAGGAATGCCGCAGCAGCAGGCTGCCTACAGCCGTGAAGGGCACGAGCCTAGGAGCTGGGGCTCCGGACTGAGCTGCAATCTGAGCCGCCCAAGGCTGCGTTCCGGCTCACCACGTGGGCGCGGGTGACTGCAACTCGCCCAGGACGCCCCACCCACCCGCGCCTGGTTACCTTACAGCCAATCATCAACTAGGTACACAGCGGCTCCAAAACAAGCCAACCCAAACTCACCTCCACGAGGTCGATACCGACTCCCAGCACCCTCTAGCACAGAATAGAACAGTCCATGCACGTTCGGAGCCTGTAACTCTTTGCAGGATGAGAAAGTTCCATCTTTCTTCCGCCAAGTGGCTGGTGACACACAGTCCTTGCCCTCCTGGAGTTCAAAATCGATAGAGACGGCATTCTGGGTCCTCAGAGAAGGAAAAGATACTCATATTTGAGGGGCACGCGCCCTGTCCTGTTCCTAGCAGAGCATCAACCTGGTGGAGAGAAGGGGACAGAAGAAGCGGAAGGATGAAGTCTCAAAGCAAACGAATGAGGAGACCAGTCAGGGTAGCAACGATGAAACGTACAACTTTCCTCCAGTTCCTAAATGCTTCCTCCGTCCCCCCTCCATCATGATCCCAATTCTACCTTACAAATCCGGCTAGACCGGAGGATGTACACTAGTACAGATAGGAACTGGAAACACTGGGAATCCAGGATGGATGATCCCTTCAGGACCAGTGGTGAGAGTGGCGATACCAGAGGGTGGAGGGAGGGTGGGGTAGAGAGGGGGAACCGATGACAAAGATCTACATATAACCTCCTCCCTGGGGGACGGACAACAGAAAAGTGGGTGAAGGGAGATGACAAACAGGAAGGGAGATGACAAAATAATAATTTATAAATGATCAAGGGTCCATGAGGGAGGGAGGAGCGGGGAGGGAAGGGGAAAATGAGGAGTTGATGCCAGGGGCTTACATGGAGAGCAAATGTTTTACAAATGATGAGGGTAATGAATGTACAAATGTGCTTTATACAATTGATGTATGTATGGATTGTGATAAGAGTTGTATGAGCCCCCAATAAAATGATTTTTTTTAAGTAAAAAGAAAACTAATGATAGGTGACATCTATATTTTTAAGCAAACATTTGGAGGGGGTATTAAAGAATAAGGGCAGGGTCAAGTGAGGGGGCTGGAATGACCGTTCAGATGTCTGGCTATCAGTGGCTGTCCATCAACTGCCTTGGGCTCGTGTGTCACACTGGTTTCCAAACGTCTTTGGGTGCTGTTACTAATAAAATGCTATAAAGGAAAATAAAAACTCCCTGCAACCCAAGACTCCAGTTTCTGTTCAACTTTTACTCAGATAATCCTTGAGCATTAAATGCGGAGCACTGAGCTAAACCTGGAAATACCGTTATAAATAAGCCACCACCCCTGTCTTCCAGGAGCGTATAGGCTATTGGGGCAGACACTGAAGCCAGAAATTCCAGCACCAGATATCCGAAGCAGTGATCAATAAAAAGGACGGGATGGAATGGGGAAGTGTGCAGGCTGGCACCAGACAGCCATGGCGGCGACAGCTGCACTGAACAATGGTGCAGGTCCCCTGGAGTTAGAGAGGAGATGGGGTGGGGAGAGGGGTTTGGGCTGAACCACTTGAGCTTCATGGCCCACGCCCAAGTTCCAGAAGGGTGGAGAGTATGGGGTGAGATTGAGACAAACTGTTCCTCACCAGGTGGCCCCAGAGCCCCAGCCTGTCTAGGCGACTTGACTCCGTCGTCAGTGTTTGCGCATCTTGTATTCGTCCCTCACCATGCAGTCAGCAAGCCAGAGTGAGGGAACCCACCTGGCTTCCCAGAGGAGGTGAGGAGGTGGGGAAACAGCATCCTCCATGACTCTCGAATCCCACGCCGAATCCAGAACAAGGCTTGAGATGCAGAAGTACATTTAGTGCATTTAACTGCACTAAATATAGAACGAAGAGAAAAATCAGTTCATCGGCTGGCATAATTACTATCGCAGCCTGTTAGGCAGAAACGGGAACTGGTGGGGCGGGCAAGTGGAGCCATACCGACAACAGTGCGCAACGGTGCGCAGCAACTGATGATGGCCTTTGAAGCCCTGCAGCTCTGATAGCATTGTTTCTTTGTTACTGAGTTCTGACTGCCCACCTTGCAGAACAGCCAAATCGCAATGGAAAATTCCCCAAACTGCCCCTACCCAGACCAGTGCTATACAACCCTTCCTTTCCCTCCTCGGCAGCTCGATTTCTCTGGCCCCAGTTCAGGGACCCGTGAACCTCGCCCAGGGAGCTCGGAAATAAACCTTTAACACTGTGGTCTATCGTTGACGTCTTTCTTTCTTTCCGCTGCCAAATCAACCTTACACGACCCACACCCTCTCCACTTTCCCAGGCCCCTCCCCCAAGCTCAAGGCTGTGGGACGCCCACCCCCACCCCTCCCCGCACCCCAACTGTGTCTTATAAATGCCAAAGAGCTCAGTACGGATTTGTGGGTCAAAGCAGAGGTTTCCAGATCAGAAGAGTTCTTTAATGAGCTTTCTGATCTTGAGCAAGTCACTCAAGCTTGGGCAACCTCCACCTTCCTCACCTATAAAATGAGAATAATTAAAGCTCCTTTGTGCAAATACCGAACCAAACTGGCTAGGGAGCTAATAACAAGGTGTACAAGATTTTAAAAACCGTTCTAATATTGATTGTGGTAATGATTGTACAACGCTTCTTGATATGATCGAATTGTACGATATTTGGGTTATGTCCCCATCAAACTTTATTAAAATAAAAAAACAGACCAAACACTGTCGCGTCTACCCTGACTCAGAGCCACTAGAATTGTCCCTTTGAGTTGTCAAGACTATAAATCTTTATGGGAGCAGAAAGCCTTATCCTCTCCCAGTGAGCAGCTGGTGGCTTTGAACTGCTGACCCTGAGGTTAGCAGCCCAACGTGTCACCCACCAGGACTCTCCATCACTAGGGTTTGTTGGATGAATGGAACTGGGCTGAGTTGAAAGTAGTAAAGTACAGCGTCTATGTAAGATTCTCGTTGTTCGCCATAGAAGATGCCCTTCTGACTTTGCAGCTTTAGTTGATGTCATGATTTAATGACATAGACACATGGGCTGGTAAGACTGCGTTTGTTAACCCTGTAAATCACTGGCTGGCGTCGCATCTGCTAGCGACAGGCTCTGACCAAGACGCAGCTAAGAGATCAGCTGTCCCCTGAGTCCCGGCCCACGCCCGGACCACTCCTGGGAGCGCTCGTCTGCGTCACCAGCGCTGCCCACGGACTCTCTCCCGGGCGGCTTGCACATGGTGGGAACGTGACGGGGCGGAGCCTGAGCCAGCGCCGCTGAGCCAATCGCAAGGCGGGAGGCGTTCAGCCAATGGTAGACGCTATCCCGGGCCCTAGGGGCGGGGCCACAGCGACAAGCGGCGTCATCATAGGTCACTGGGCGGGCTGGAGGTGGGGCCTGCGGAACTACCCGGGGCGGAGCGGAGAGGCGCGGCTCCAAGCAGTCTGCGCTGTGATGGCGGCGGCAGTGGGCACAGCGGCCTTGGCGGCCACGGCGCCGGCCCCGAACAAGGACGGCGCGTCCTCTGTGCACTGGTTCCGCAAGGGGCTGCGACTTCACGACAACCCGGCGCTGCTGGCAGCCGTGCGCGGGGCGCGCTGCGTGCGCTGCGTTTACATCCTGGACCCTTGGTTCGCGGCCTCCTCCTCAGTCGGGATCAACCGCTGGAGGTGAGGGGTTCCCGGGGCCCGAGCGGGCGGCTCTGCTCCCATCCACGGCCGCAAGATTCGGGCCTGAGGGAGCTAGCAGGGGTACGGCACGGGGTGTCCAGAGGCGAGAATCCGGGGGCCAGGGAGCCATTAGTCATCCTGCAGTGCCCTAGGCGGCACCGCGGAGAAGGGACTTTGCCACTGTGTCGCATGCTCTTGTGGCCTCACACCACCCTGTGGCAGAGATCAGAGCCCCCTTGGACCGATGACACACGTGAGCCCAGGGACGCAGGCCCCGGGACTCATAGGGGTGTGCCCCGGAAGGATTGGAAAAGGACCGGGGTCGTGGGTGCCTGCCTCTGGCTAAGTAGATGCTTGACCCAAGTCAAACGAAGGGCCCCCTGCCAGGCTCCTGGAGGTCCCCTCCACACACTACTCAGCCCCTGGAGATGTGTGGAGACCCTGACCTAGCCTCAGATAAGGCTCTCGGGGCCATGCCGACTGATAGCCACCCTATAGGACAAGATGGAACTGCCTCTGGGGGGTTCTGAGAGTTTTTAACTCTGCAAGCATAGAAAACGTCCTGGAGGGGCTGGTGGTTTCGAACTGCTGACCTTGTGGTGAGCAGCCTAACTCCGCCACTACACAACCAGGGTTCCCTCAGAGAAGGCTGTGTGCCCTCCTGACCCACCCCATTTCCTCCACGGAGGTGAGTAGATTTTTAAAGGAAGCCGAGCCGTTAAAGAAGCCGGCGTTGATATCAAGGGCCTCTCTTGGGTGGTGAACGACTGGGACCTGGAGGTAGGGTGGTTCAGAACCCAGGCCCTTGGAAAACAGTTAGGCCCCAGCTCCCTTTCAAGCCCTGGCTTAGGTTGTTTGCGTTGTCCCGGAGAGGGGGGGGGGGAGTGTGTGTGTGTGTGTGTGTGTGTGTGTGTGTGTGTGTGGGGGGGGGGGGGGGGGGGGGGGGGGGTGTGCCCGCTTGTGGAGTGCTGCAGCTGTGGGCTGGGCTTTTCTTAGGATGCAGCAACGCTTGCACACCAGGCTTTGTGTTCCAGGGTCTGTGCCCTGCTAGACGAGGAAGTGCCCTTAAAGTGGGACCATCCAGTGCCCCCTCCTGCCCCGTATATGTAGACGGGGTGGTGTGCTGAAGATAGTGCTGGAGCCAGCCTGCCCACACTGCTTCTAGTTGGCCACGTTGCTCTCCTCTGCCCCCGTTTCTGTAGATGGGAGGTTGAGTTTGGCAACCCCCCTCCAATGCCCACCGCTGGCATGGGCATTAAGCTAAGCCTTGGACTTGGTCCTCTCCTGCTGCACTGTGCCAATCACAGAGTGGAGCAAGTGCTCTCTGTCTAGTTTCATTGTCCTGGGGGCGGGCGTGGGGTATTACCAATCCCTGTGGAAGGAGAGGGCTAGGATGGCCCACTTCTCTCTGCTGGGAGGAGCGGGTGGGCATGAACAGCAGATATTCCACTGCTGGTTGAACTCAGTTGTTCTGGAGCCTCCCTGTTGACGGATGGCTGCAGGCCACCCTTTTGTGATTGAGCTGCCAAGGGCGTGAAGGAGGGGGAATGCGGCCGATCAGATGCCCCAGTCAGATCCTGGAGGCTGAGGTGGAGCAGGACTCCAGACGGGAATAGAGCAATTCTTCAGTGACTGTGGGTCCCAGGGTCAGGTGGCAAGCTGTTCACCGCCCAGTTGGTAGTTCAGACCCACCAGCCTTGCCTCAGGAGAAAGATGAGGCTGTCTGCTCCCATGAAAATGTAGTCTTAGAAATCCTATATAGGGTTGTTGTGAGCTGGACCTCAGGCCCAGTGACCGTGGGGTCATGTCCGCCAGGCACTGCACGAGGGAGGGACTGTCAGGGTGCCCCTGTGAAGGGGTCAAGGCAGGGGGCCCCTGGAGTGCCACTGTGTGGAGGGGACCAGTAAGCCAGCCTGGTCGGAAGAATGGCGCCAGAGCCCTGCGTCTCCATCTTGGCTGCACGTGGGCATCTCCTGAGGCATTCTGCTGCCTGCCTCCCCTGCCCTCCATCTGGTCGTCTTGGGTGTTGCTGGGTTTTGCGTTTGTTGGTCATTTAAAAGCGCTGCTGTGCGGCAGAGCGGCAGAAAGGGCCCCAGAGAGCGGTGTGCTGGCAGGAAGTCTGACTGGGTTTGGGTGAGATCACAGAACAGATCGAATATGACAGCTTCTCCAGGCAGGCATGGGACAGACACTCCTGCCCTCTGTCTGTCCTCTGTGAGAGGGACAGACAGAGGGGCCAACAGAGCTGAGTGGGCAGGGGGCCGGAAGGGAGGGGGGAACGGCGGAGCCATCCCTCTGCATCTCCACAGTCATCCGTGTAATCTTCCGGGGCTGTTTTTTGGATCTGTGAGCTTTCCTGCGGCAGCATCCATCTGAGCTCCGCAGCTGCTGTCTCCAGGGAACCTCCCTCGAGGGTGGGCCCAGAGCCATCTGCAAACCGGAGTGGAGGCCAAGTCTGTGATTGCTTGCACCCTCCCGTACTGACTCCCACCCACCGGTTTTCAGCAGAGGAAGCCGGGTGAAATAGCCAAGAATAGCACTTTCTACGAGTAAAAGAAGACAGCGAAAGGCAAGACATATGTATCTGCTCTGGTGACCCCGTGCATAGTGGGATCGAGCTCTTCCGATCCATGGGCTTTTCACTGACTGGTCGTTGAAAGTTGGTCACCGGGCCTTCCTAGTCTGCCTTAGTCTGGAAGGGCACAAGTCTTCCCTGCAGACAGGTGGTGTTTGGACCTGACAGGCATGGGCTGGCCCTGGACCCCAGTTGGCCGCACGGGAGAGAAGAACTCTCTGCTGACCCATACTGCCCCCCTGGAGCGGCAGCAGGACATTGATGGGCTCACTACCAAGATATGAGCCTCAGGACCGTTTTCGTTTTTCTTTTTAAAGCATCGGTTTGCCGTTCACCCCGATACCTTTCCCAAACTTGCTGCAACTAGCAGGACTCCCCCAAACAGGAAGCTGTGAGCAGCCTCTGGATTTAAAACTGATGCTGGCCATAGACCTTGCCGTTCCTTCATCACCCCTCTTACTCTGTTCAACTTGGGTAGGTGCCGGCTGCAACACTCTCACTCCACTCAGGTCCTTCTGCCCTGGCCCTGGGCTGCACCTGCGTGAGGGAGGTTCACTAACGGGTGCTCGCTCCGCTCAGCACTCGTCATTGGAGTGACATGGGGCCTCCCCAGGACGCCTAGTGGGCCCCGGTGCTGGCTACCAAACACTGGTGCACTCCTGGGGGGGCTTGGGGGGAGGGATGCTCCTTGGAACTTGGTCAGTGAGCAGGGCCTGAGGATGTTAGCCTCCTGGTGGTACATGGAAGCTGCTCCGGGCCAGTCACACAGTGCCCCCCAAGCAAGGCACTGGCCTCTGAGGAGAGGTTTGTTGGCCCCACAGGGATGCAACTCTTGCTCCTTCTCTCTGTGGGTGGGAACGGGCACACGGATTTCTACCAGAAGGTTGCCTGCCGTGGAGGGCTTGCTTCTCCTTTTCTTCTGGGCCTGGTGCTGGTGGTGGTGCTACGTGCCACTCATAACAGCCCCGTGTGACCGGGGTGGAACAGCCCTGTGGGCTGTAACCTGTGTGCAGAGAGGAGTCCCCGGGGGTGCGGTCTGCTACGTGTTAGACTGCTAACTGCAAGGTCAGGGGTCACACTCCCTAGCCACTCTGATGGACAAAGGTGAGGCTCTCTGCTCCCATAAAGGTTTGCGGCCTCCGAAAGCCCATGTAGGACTGCTGTGCGTCTGAATCACCTCGGTGGCCTTGGGCTTGGGCTTGTTGTTTCTCTTTAATCTTCAGAGGCAGGAGCTAGGTCTTTCTCCCACAGAGCCGCTGGGTAGATGTGGCCCACGTGCAATTCTGTTGTACGTGTCTTCTAACCCAAGTAGGGGGGTTGTCTGTCTACCCAGGACTGTGTGCTCTGAATTTGGGCCATGTGAGCTCTGCTTGGAGCAGCCATGGAGGTGGCAGGGAGCCAGCCCCAACCCTTGCAGGGCCAAGCTTCAGCCCCAATCCCAGCTGTAAACCCAGCCCACTCCCACCCACCCCTGGCCTGGGCCCAGGCCCGGGCCCATTCTCTTTAGAGTTCCCTTCCTTGCAGGAAACAGACACTGGCCGAGGGAGTGGCAGGTGCCTTGCTGACACTACCCCAGTGTCCTATACTGCCCTGGCGCACTGTGGCTGTGCCCCAGATGCCTTTGCTGATAGACAAAGCTGTCCCCAGGCAGGCCTCAAAGCAGCTTCTCTTCCTCTAGCTGCCTGAAGGCTAGGGTGCCTGGGACCCCTCTCACATCTCCTGCTGTCACCTGTGGGGGCCAGCCTGAGCCCCTGGTTCCTGGAGGAACCCTGCAGGACTGGCCTGCAGAAAGAAGGAGGAATTTCTAGCAGGCCTAGAGGAGACAGACCCCAGGACAGAAGGCAAAGAGTGACAACCTGTAAGCAGGAGCCAGGAGTGAAGTTCTTGAGCGCTGCTTCAGAAACTTCCCTGCGCACACATATCACCCGGGATCATGTTTCCACTCTGGCTGGGACACCGGAGGGCTGGCAGGGAGCCTCAGAGCCTGCATCTCTGAGTCCGCAGACGCGCAGACCACACACATGTAGCAAGGACCTGGCGGCCAGGGTGTTGGCACCTGAGCTGGCTGGGACACTTGCACTGGTGGCTCAGCCATACTTGAGAAGCAGTGGGGCCCAACAGTTCAGAACCCAGGCTCTGAGCCAGACTGCCTCACTGGATTTGACTTCTGACCCCCTACAAGGTGCCCGAAGGAGTCTGCCCATGGTGGCAGCAGGGGAACAGTTGTGGCTCCGTGCCTCAGTTTCCCTATCTGTAAAGTGGGAAGCGTAGTACCGCTCTCACCGGCCTCTGCGGGAATTCAGTGTGATAAAGTGGGTCAAACAAGTAGAACAGCTCCTGTCAGTCTCCTTAAACGCTGTCGCTGTCATCCTCACCACTGAGAGCCGGACCTCGTGCTTGCTGCCTCAGCTGTCCCCGTCTGGTCAAAGAAGGGGGTCCCTGTGGAAAAGAATAAGTCAAAGGAGCTGCAAGAATCCCCCGTCCCAGTGACTGAGGGCCAGGGACACAGTGCCCCACAGCAGCTTGCCCCAGGCTCTAGCGTCCACAGGCCATGGGCATTTCCAACCTATTGACAGCTTCAGACTGGCCCCAGCCCAGACACGTGGGCTGTGAGGAAAGAGACCCCCTCCCCTGGGCATGGCAAGGGCAGCTGGAGCCCCGTTCTTGGCGCCGTGGAATCTGAACCGCTGCCCTTGTCTGCAGGGCTCGGGCGCCATGCATCTCCTCTGTTCCTCCTGAGAGGGGCGGAGGCCCCAGAGATACCAACCCAACCCTGCCAGCTGTCTCCTCGTTCTTGAGGTGGCCAGTGTGTCACAAACCACCCTCCGTGGGGGCAGGGCTGTGGGTTCCTATAAAGCAGCATTAGACCTGGCAGAGCCTCAGGTCACCACCCCGGGAGCGCCCGCCCAACCCAGGGCGGGGGTGGGTCTGTGTGGCAGGTTGTCTATGTCAGCTGGCAGCGGGGGAGGTGGTTCATTGTGGCCACCTCTACATGTAGGAATGCAGTGTCCTGCCCAGGAGGCCAGCCTCAGAAGAAGCCGGCCAGTCCCACCACTGGCAGGAAGGAGCACCGTGGAAATGCAGGCCCAGCAGCCGGTGAAGGGAAGAGGCCTCGGGTCACTGGCCCTCAGGCCTGCGTTTGTTTGCCTGAGGGGCATGCAGGTGCACGGGGGTCCCTCCAGACCCCCGGCCACTGCGGACTGGCATGCCCCCGAGGCTGCGGGAATGTACCCAGAGAAGGGGAGCACGGCCAAGTAAGCTTTCTGCCCACACTCCAGCCCTTCCTAGCTGGGATCCCAGGCCAAGGAATCCGCCTCGGGTCCCTCCTCTGTAAAACAAGGATAAGGACCTTTCCCAAGAGGATTCAGCAAGCCAATGCCCCTGAGTACGAGTGGGCATTGGAGATTGGGGCTCCGGGGGAAGCAGGGCAGGGTGGGCGGGAAGACTTCTTTGTGCCGTTTCCTGACTTCACGTTCTAAGCAGACAAACAGTTACTTGCTTAAAATGTTGCTGGCAGGAGCTGTGTAGTGGCAGCCCCAACTCAGCGTGGCCCCGCCCACATGTCATTGAGCTTGAAAATGAAGCTGAACCGCTGAAGCTGCTCAGCATCCCCGCCCCCCCCCTCCCCCCATGCTTCAAGGTGTTCTCCGTCCTGGCTGGCTCCATGGCCTTGAGCCTCCGCTCACCCACGTGCAAGTGTCCCATCAAGAGGACTCTTCTAGACCTGGGCCCTCTGGGGGGGTGGGGGACACGGTGGGAGGGGCTGGTGGCCAGAGCCCAGCATGGAGGGTGGGGTAGAGAATGAGCCCCCTCCCTACCAGACAAGTGCTGGTGCTGGGGAACCACTGGTGGCCCAGCCTGGGTGGTGGCAGTGGTCCCCGCAGCCCAGAGACCCTGCAGTCTGTCACCCCAGGCAGGTGGGACTTTCCCAGGCTAGCGCCATCCTTGTGGGTGGTGGCCCTGCCATGGGCTGCGAACTGCACGGGCAGCTGTTGGAAACCCCTGGCCGCTCCTCTGCAGAAAGACGGGGCTTTTTCTTCCCATGGAGAGTCAGCCTCGGCCCGCAGGGCCGTGCTGCTCCATCCTGCAGGGTCACTGGAATCACAGCGACCCGATGCCCGGGAGATGACTTACTGCAGTCCTGTCCCCCTGCTAACTGTACCTTCCTGCTTCTCTGCCACCTGGGGCCCTTGCTTACCAGCTAGCTTTTTCAGACCGTCCCGCAACAGCCTAGCAGGGGCAGATACAGGGCCTGCGGCTGGGGTGGAGCTGCAACGTGGGGTCATGGTGGATGGGGCAGGTTGAATCCACCAGCCACTCTACAGGAGAACAATGAGGCTGTCTGTGCCCATAGGGTGTGAACTGTCCCAGAACCCCACTTGGGCAGCCCTGTTAGGTCTAGGAGTCAGAAGGCACAGAAGGCAGAGGGTGGGGCTGGGTTTGGGGATCATGTAGAAACCGCAAGGTTACGTCTTCTGCCTGACTTGTTCTGTGCCACAGGTTCTCACACTGGCACTAGCAGGTGAGAAAAGCAGCTCACTGGGTGAAGTCAATGCCTTGGGCCACAGGCTCATGGGAGGCAAAGACAGGACTTAAAGGGGGTTAGCAGCTGGTGCCCTGCATCTCTTTCCTGGGCTCCACCCCAGTTCCCCGGGCCTCACGTCCCCTGCCGCATCAGGAAGGGGAGCTGCCCCTGGCTGTGTCCCCACTAACCAGGCTTGTGTGGGCTCTGCAGGTTTCTACTCCAGTCCCTGGCAGATCTGGACGCACGTTTAAGGACACTACACTCTCGTCTGTTTGTGGTCCGTGGCCAGCCAGCTGACGTGTTCCCACGGCTGTTCAAGGTGAGTGGTGTGGCCGAGGGGAGACGGTGGGCAGTGCCTGCTTCCCAGGGGTCCCCACAAACCAGGGACGTGGTATCTGGCCTGCAGAGGTGGAAATGCTTCACTGCTGCTTCAGGAGCAAAGATCGTCAGTCAGATAGATGCCGGCATGAAAGCTGTGTCAAAGAGGCATTTCTGCAAAGCCAGGGTGGGGTTGGAAGCTGCCTTCTGGGGCCAGATAGGTGTGGCCCCTCGGACCGCCGGCTCCCTCTGAGCATGCTTGGCTCAAGCCCTGATGCAGTCGGGCTCCTTCTGCGCCAGAGCTTGAGGGCGGGGTTTCCTCTTCAGCAAAGAGAGGGTCCCCTCTCGCTTATTGGGAGGTTGTTTGCTTTCTTAAATTCAGCCTTTGTGAAGAGCTGCCCTGCTTCACAGAGGGTCAGCGACTGAGGAGCCCTCTGTTTGCTGCGAAGCCCTGGGGGTGTGGGTGGGCTGCTAACAGGTCAGCAGCTCGAAACCAGCAGCCGCTCCTCAGGGGGACGCTGAGGCTTTCCCCTCCGGTAAAGAGCGCCAGTCTCGGAAACCCCCAGGGCAGCTCTGCCCAGTCCCGAAGGGCTGCTGGGGGTGAGCAGAGGCTGGACGGTGGAGAGTGAGTCTGTTGCTGCTGCACTTCTCCCTCTGTCCACACAGAGCTGAGAGCCTATTCACCAGGGCTGGGCCTCTGTCATCGTCCACAGCACACGGTTGCCTCTAAACCCCTGTCCAGCCTAGCACCCACTCCCCCCTGCTCTCCCTGGGGAGAAGGCGGGCAAAAGCAGAGTCGAGGGCAGGCAGCGGCTTATGAAACGCTGCACCGTTCACCCCACTCCCTGCTCCCACCCATAAATGGATACGTAAGTGCTCACATCGCTGGAGGGCGTTGCATACGTTCACCCCCCTGGGCCCACAGCAGCTCTAAAAGGTGGGACTCCTCCAGCCGCAAACGCTACGTGCCGGTCTAGGATTGGCACCCAGTTGTCGGACGCCAGCTGTGTGAGTGTGTCCCTTGGCCACCACGCCACACCGATGCTGCTTCCCTGTGCTCTGTCAAGCTGCTCCTGTTGGCCCCCAGCCGGGTCAGTAACGGCATCTTGGTGGCCCGGTGATAAATGCTGTGGCAGAAAAATGGCAGATTCAGGCTGATCAAGGGGGGCTGGCTTCTTGCAGAAGGTGTCACCGCACGATCACCTGTTAAAATTATTCAGAGTGATGGTGAGTATTTCACGACAGGACCTACGTGCACCTGGCTCAGAGCATAGATGCAGTTCATGATCTCTGCTGCCATCCTGACGAGCCCTGGTGGCACCGTGCTTTTCGGGCTCGGTTCTGGCCTAGCAGCCGTCACAGGAAGAAAGATGTTGCCATCTGCCTGCGTCCAGAAAGGTGGCACCTTGGGAATGCCAGGGCGGCGCTGCTCGGGCCCATGGGGCCTTGCAGTTGATGCCATGGTGACAGCTCTGGCTGTCTGTTGGCACAGATCTTGGGGAGCCCAGTGCGCCCCAAACCCTTGCAGACTGAGACCTTTGCCCGGGGCTTCCTAGCTCTGAGGACCAGAGACTTTAGCTGGAAGGTGCTTGACTCTTGCTGGCTCGGTGTTCCGGGGGCTCTTGGTGGGCCTCTGGGCCATTCTTTCTCCAGGCCAGCTAGCGTTCACCATTGCTGGATCTAGAGAAGCCACCCCAAACGATGCAGGGCTTTAGGAAAGAAACCCCACCCCCACCCCATCTGACTCGCCCAGCCCTGGGGCCCATTCGCTCTGGTTACCACTGGCCGTGGGACTGTTGCTGTGGAGACTGCCAGGGCATCCTGCCAGGCTACCAGGAAAGCCAGCTCCACGCCTGCTGGCTGTGAGGAGCACTGGGAGAGCCTTGCCAGGCGGGTGGGCATGGCGATCCCCCACCACCACACACACACCCCACTGCCTCCCCAGTAACGTCAGTGCCTCTGCCAGCCTCCTCCAATCCTTCAAACTGGGTGGACCTAGGGTCACTCTCATTCTGCAGTCCATGTCGCCAAGCCTCCTGCTCTTTGCCCCCGCTCCCAGGAAGGAGCGCGTGTCCAGCCTTCCCCTTCCCTCCGTAACCGGTTGTCTCCCCACAGGAATGGGGAGTGACCCGCCTGACCTTTGAATATGACTCCGAACCCTTTGGGAAAGAGCGAGACGCAGCCATCATGAAGCTGGCCAAGGAGGCTGGTGTGGAGGTGGTGACGGAGAACTCTCATACCCTCTATGACCTGGACAGGTGAGGGCGCCCAGCAGTTGGGGTTGGTGATTCGGGCCCCCGCTGAGCAGGACTGCGGAGAGGGTCAGCAGTAGGACCCCCTGGGACAGGAGGCGTGGTGTGTTCCGGAAGCTGAAGGTGAACAGCCTGTGTTGGGCCCCAGGGAGGCAGGCAGTAAGAGTCATCTGAAGGCCTGCCCGCCCCGCCCCCAATGTGGCTGCAGTCCATCTACGCGACATAGGCTGGCCTCAGGACCCTGGCCGTGAGCCCTGCCGTCCTGATAGGCCCGGCTCCCCTGCTCCCCTGCAATCTGGGTTTGCAGGCCAGACCTGTCCATGTGGCTCAGGGCCCGGAGCTGGCTGTGCAGGAGCCTTCTCCCCTGGCAGTGGGCCTCACCAGGGCCTCCGTGCTTTCAGAGGCTGGGAATCAACCCTCCAACCATCCCCTGCCAGCGACTGCCTCTGCTGCCCAGCCAGCAGCCACCAGGGCACCCTGCCCCCTCTCTTCCCTGCTTGGGCAGGCGGCTGCCAGGCTGGTCACACAGCTGTGCACATGAGCTGTGAGCAGAGCTCCTCCTGCCCCATGCCAGAGGAGGGGAAGGAGGAAGACGCTCACCCAGGAGCCCGGCTTCAGTGACCCAGTCCAGCCTGATATAAACAGCCAGCCTGGCTCTCCTCGCACCAGGGTAGCTGCCTCCTCTGCTCATAAACACACCCCAGCATGCTACCCTGGGGGCTGACTTGGGGTAGTGGGCAAGCTGTTCTCAGCCCCCTGCTATAATTGATGGGGGGTCAGGACAGGACACTATGTGGCTCTCCCCAGCAAACTTCCGCCATGTTTCCCGCTCAGGTAGAAAGGAAGGCCTGCACCTTGGGCAGCTAGGTGAAGGACCAGGAAGGCCAGCAGGAGGGTATCTGATAAGCGAGAGGTGGCCAAGGCGGCATGAGGGACCCAGACTGGAGTCCCAGCTCAGCCCTGCCTTGCTCCATCCTGAAACACCTGCTTTAGCCCTCCCTCTGTAAAATGGAGATGTGGCTTCCCTTACGCCCCTCGGCCCCCCGCAGAGTAGATCCCCCACCCAAGCTTTCAAAGGTCTGGGCTCTTGGGGAGCCCTGTGCTTGACTTTGGGTCTGCTCTGGGGTCTCCAGGATCATCGAGCTGAATGGGCAGAAGCCGCCCCTGACCTACAAGCGCTTCCAGGCCATCATCAGCCGCATGGAGCTGCCCAGGAAGCCGGCGGGCGCGCCGACCGGCCTGCAGATGGAGAGCTGCCAGGCCGAGATCCCGGAGAACCATGCTGAGACCTACGGCGTGCCTTCCCTGGAGGAGCTTGGTGAGTGCCCCTCCAGCCGGGCACCAGGGTCCATCCAGTTGCTCCCCGCCCGGGCCTCCTTCCTGACAGCTGAGTTACCCAGTGAGGGTTCCCCGTGGCCTCCTTTCTTGCCCAGTAATACACACTGTTCCAGAAAGCTGTGGAAGCCCATTGCTGTCATTGTTGGGCCTTGTGCCCCTGGTACTCCCACCCGCAAGGGGTTTCCTGTTTGTTTCTACAGCACGCCTCCCCTCTGGACTGTGCTGGCACCCGAGCCAGCCTGACTTGCCGTATTCTGTGCAAAGGGATGTCATCCCCTTGGGCCATGACCACACCCTCCCTCTTGCCCCTAAATCCACCCTCCTCCACAATTTGGGGGACAAAGTTGACCTTCTCACCTGAAACCACAGTCATTGTCAGGCCACCTGAAAAGACCCAAGCCAGGGCTGCTCTCCAGGGCTGCCGTAGTGAGGGAGTGGGGTGGGGAAGGAGGGCCGTGGGAACAGCTGAGAGGTCACCTCAGCCCCCGGTGCCCCAAGGGCCCCATGTGCACTAATCACTGAGTCATGATGACAAGCTGAGCCCTCCCCAGTAGCCTCTGACCAGCCTCTCCCTTCGCAGGGTTCCCCACTGAGGGCCTTGGCCCTGCTGTTTGGCAAGGAGGGGAGACAGAAGCGCTGGCCCGCCTGGACAAGCACTTGGAACGGAAGGTACGCCCCTTCTTCTGCAGCCCAGGGAGCATGGACGTCGGGTCGGGTCGGATGCTCAGCCGTTGGTGTCCTGCAACCGTAATTATCAGGCCACTGCGGGCTAAATCGGCTGGACGCTTCCAGCTCAGGCACCTGCTGCCTTGTCTCCTGTCCTTGACCGGCCGCCCGCCCTGCTAGGGCTTCTCCAGCCTCCGCTCACAGATTGGGAAGCTTAGGCTTCCAGAGATGAGTGACTTGCCTGAGGTCCCAGTGCTAGGAAGGAGCTCGCCACTGACATTAAACTAGAAGCTTGTACCAGACTTTTCCTCCATCTCCAGCTGCTGCTGCTTCCTGAGCCCATGCCAGGCCCCCAGGTCACAGCTGCTTCCTCTGTCATGTAGAGATGTGGCCCCAACTTCTGCTGGGCCGCCTCCAGAGCAGATGGCCCCCCTCCCATGAAGGAGTGGAAGAAGCCCCACACCCCCTTCCCAGATTCCACCGCCTCCAGGCTTGGGGAGCAGGGAAGGTTCTCGGCTTGGTGGAGAGCCAGCTCCGGGTCCTGCCCCTACAGCTGACGTTGTTTTGGCTGGTCCGTCCGTCCTCTGGGATGTGTTGTGAGGAGAAACCAGGCCCTGGAGAGGGGCACCATGCTGAGCAAAGCTGAGGGAGAGCGAAAGAGGGGAAGACCCTCGACCAGGTGGGCTGCACCACAGGCTCCTGCATGGGAGCAGCCGTGCTCCGCTGTGGCCATGGAGTTGCTGTGCGGGGCCTTTGCGCTCTCCTTCCCAGGGAGGGCCCTCCCCTCCCAGAGAGCTCTGTGGGGCACACACAGGGTTGCCGCAAGTCAGAATCAACCCACAAGCAGTGACTTTCTTTTTCTTTCAGTTAACGTGTCCCCGGCACAAAGGGAGATGAGAATCCCTCATGCCAGGCAGACTGGCCTTTCAGACTTAAGGCGGTGGCTGCCTCTGATCTCCCGTGTGGAATCTTGTTCCTAGCGTCTAGCCATGTAATGTAGAGAATGTGTCATTCCTCTGAGTGCAGGGTAGGTTTCACAGAGCATCCTGTGACACACACCCCCCATCACCTGGGTGTGAATGAGCATGCTGTTGTCCCCCAATGCAAGCAGACCCCTTGCCGTGGGTCCAGGCTGACTTCTAGCGGCCCCCGGTAGGTTTCTGAGACTGGAAGCCCAGCCTTTCTCCCTGGGAGCTGCTGGTGGCCTGGAACCATGACTCTGCTGGGCACATTTAAGTGCGTTCTGACACCTGGTGACCCCTGCTCAGTCCCGTCCCCCTCCCCCCCATCACTGCTGTGTCTGAGCCCAGTGCTACAGCCACTGCGACCCTCTGTATCCTGCAGGGACTGGTGCCCAAGCACATGAGACAAGTCTCCATCTTCCTGCTCAGGGTCACTCTGGTTGCCTTCTGCTAAGGCAGCATGGTCAGGCTGTGTTCTTAATGCTCTTCCTCACAGGCTCCGGTTCTTCCCTGGGCTTCCTCGTTCCTGTCCTACTTTCACATGTAGGGGAGGTGAGGGAAAACGCCCTGGCTTGGGTCAGGTGCCTTCGCCTCCCAGTGACATCTCTGCGGGTTAACACTTTGGACGGTCGTTGGCAGCAGACTTGCCCAGTGCCATGCCTTGTCTGCTCCCTTGACTGCTGCTTCCATAGGCACTGACTGGATTCCAGTCACATGAGATCCTTGCAGCTTCAGGCTTCCCCTCATGTATCATAAGGCTGGCCTCGTTGTGAGTTCTGTTTTCTTGTGTGGAGGTGTGTCTGTGCTGAAGTCAGTGGTTTTCATCAGGAAGCATCCTGAGCTGCTTCATTCTCGGAGCACAAAGTCGTGCTGTTTCCGTGTCGTAAGTTGCCAACAAGCCTGCTCCCAACCCTGACGCGCACGCGCTCTTCTTCATGGGGTTCGGCTGCCGTGCCATACACATTGCTCGGCATACACATTGGACAAGGGTGGTCAAAGGGGACAACTGTCAGGCACCCCTTTCCTGAGTTTAAACCACCCTTGTTCTATTTGCACAGCTGCCTCTTGTCCCTGTACAGTCTAACCATGAGCCCAGTTAAGCAGTTAAGTGTTCTGAAATCCCCCTTCTTTGTAACGGTCTCATACTTGCTGATGACCCACACAGTTGAGGGCCTTTGCAAAGTCAGTGAAACCCAAGTTGACCTCTCTCTAGTGTTCCCACTCTGAGCCCACCTCCAGCTGACTCGCCACAGCCCCTCTGACCTCCCTTGAATGCATGCCGTTCTCTGTGGACTGAGGGTCACAACTGTTTTGTGTTTTCTACAGCAGAGTTGTACTTGCATGGAATATTGATGACGTTGTCCACTTGTATTCACAGACAGGTCCCTAACGGTCAGTTGGTCAGACAGCTGTCTTCAGATGGCTTAGGCTGGTTGAGTGAGCGCTCCCAGCAGGGCGTCTGTTTGGGGAGGCCCCCTGTTGGTGGGCCATCCATTCCTAGGGCCTTGTCTATTGCCAGGGGCTTCTTCCTGCAGCTCGCGGCGTTCTCCCTGTGCTGGGATTGGGCAGCGACCAGTTCTAGTCGGTGCCGTGAGTGTGGATTCTTTCCGTCTTCTTTTGACGCCTCCCGCATCGTTCACTGTGTGAACTGAGGGTTGGATTTCTCTTTGGATTTCTAAGTCCAGGGCTTTGCACGCTCATGAGGTGACTGTCCTCTTGAGCCGCCTTTGAAACCACCTCTCTTTGCTTCGCCATGCCCTCCTCGCTGCAGTTTGGCCGGTTCCGAGCGAGGTCCAGAGCCTCTGGCTTTCATGGGCCTCTTGGTTGCTTTCTAGACAATGTCTTTGACATCATCCTACAACCTGTCTGACCTTCCATCATTAGAGTAGTGCATCAAAGCTTCTCTTGAGATGGTCCCTAATTTCAGGTGGGATAGTCCCAAGACCACACTTGGGCTCTTGGGATGTGTTCTCATTTTCTTCTGCTTAACCTTGAACCTGCGTATGAGCAGTTGGCATAAGAAACGCCCATTGGAAAGGACTAGCCTCACCCAGGAGCGGGGTGGGCTGGGGAGGAGCCGGAGGAGTGGAGAGTCTGACCTGGTTAGGACCCTGTCTGGAGGGCAGGCCTCGGCCCTGCTCCTGAAGGAGTGTGGGCAGGAAGTGCCAGTAGAGGGGACAGAGGAGGACTTGGGATCCTGGAAGACAAACCCTGGCCGCATCTGGGAGCTGGGGCCTGCCCTGGCTAGGAGTCACGCCCCGAAGCCTGCAGCCTGTCTCCAGGCCTTTCCTTCTCTTCTCTTCCCGATGCAGGCCTGGGTGGCCAGCTATGAGAGGCCGCGCATGAATGCCAACTCCTTGCTGGCAAGCCCCACGGGCCTCAGCCCCTACCTGCGCTTCGGCTGCCTCTCCTGCCGCCTCTTCTACTACCGCCTGTGGGACCTGTACAAAAAGGTGAGGGCCATAGGCACATGGGCACAGGTAGTTAGGGTGGAGGCAGGGAGGCCGGGGCTGAGGCCACAGCGTCCCACCCTCCAGGGGATCTGCCCGAGAACAGGTCGGGAGCAGCGTGCAGGCTGAAGAGGCAGGTGGCCCTGTGTTCACCCATCCCCGGGGGAGGGGGCAGCCTGGTCACATCACACTGCAGGTCCTCCTGCGTCCCAGTCCATAGTGCGTTTCCTGAACACACTAGCTTCAGGACTTGGTGGCTTATCTGGTGATTTTAGGGGAATTGTAATTTACACAGTGTGAAGGCCCTCTCACCCCTCAGATTTGGACTGTTAGGTTTAACCTCTTCACCCAAAGCTAGACTGAGCCTATGTGACGTTGCCGATAGGGAAACGCCCCTGACTTTCTGAGCAGTGGAGCCAGATAGGGTCAGGGCCAGGGCCAGTCCTGGGTGAACGCCTGGTTCCTAAGGTAGGCCCTGCCTGCCTGTCTCGGTCCCCACCCCTCCACTCCACTTCCTCCCTGCTCTGAGTAGCAGCAGAGCCAGGCCTGGGCACTGCATAGGGTCCAGTCTGCCGCCTCCCGTGCTGTGGCCATTTCCAGGGGAGGAGAGCCTGCCTTGGTGGGTCCCAGAGCTGGGCAGGTGTCTGCATCTACGTGAACCCCCCACCCCCACAGGTGAAGCGGAACAGCACCCCTCCACTCTCCCTCTTTGGGCAACTCCTGTGGCGAGAGTTCTTCTACACGGCGGCCACCACTAACCCCAGGTTCGACCGCATGGAGGGTAACCCCATCTGCATCCAGATCCCCTGGGATCGCAACCCCGAGGCGCTGGCCAAGTGGGCCGAGGGCAAGACTGGCTTCCCCTGGATCGACGCCATCATGACCCAGCTGCGGCAGGAGGGCTGGATCCACCACCTGGCCCGGCATGCTGTGGCCTGCTTCCTCACCCGAGGGGACCTCTGGGTCAGCTGGGAGAGCGGGGTCCGGGTGAGTGTCCATGGCCCCAGGCCCTCCTCAGCTCCCCCACCCTGCCAGGGAGGCTGACCCCTCCCCCCATCGGCCCCTCCCGCAGGTGTTTGATGAGCTGCTCTTGGACGCGGACTTCAGCGTGAACGCGGGCAGCTGGATGTGGCTGTCCTGTAGCGCCTTCTTCCAGCAGTTTTTCCACTGCTACTGCCCCGTGGGCTTCGGCCGCCGCACGGACCCCAGCGGAGACTACATCAGGTGAGGGAGGGCGAGGACCCCACTGGCCCAGGGAGGAGAGCCATCAGGTGAGGGAGGGCAAGGACCCCACTGGCCCAGGGAGGAGAGCTTGGGCCCGTGGACGGGAGCCCGGTGGTGCTGATGCGTCGTTCTGGCTGTGTGCTGCAGGCGCTACTTGCCCAAGCTGAAAGGGTTCCCCTCCCACTACATCTACGAGCCCTGGAACGCCCCTGAGTCTGTCCAGAAGGCAGCCAAGTGCATCATTGGCGTGGACTACCCTCGGCCCATAGTCAACCACGCCGAGAGCAGCCGGCTCAACATCGAGCGGATGAAGCAGATCTACCAGCAGCTCTCCCGCTACCGGGGCCTCTGTGAGCAGCCGGGGACCCTGCCCAGCTCCCTGGGGGCAAGAAGCAGAGATGACACCTCAGTGTCGTGGCCCTGCCGCCGCCCCATCCCCTCCTGCCCCATGGCCCTGTGCCATGTGGACCCATCACTTCCTGACCGCCCCCTCGCCTCTCTCTCTCCAGGCCTCCTGGCGTCTGTCCCGTCGTGCGTGGAAGACCTCAGCAACCCAGTGGCTGAGCCCAGCGTGAGCCAGGCTTTGAGCATGAGCAGCACAGGTGAGGGTGCCCCTCCCAGAGCACAGGGTGCCTCCGTCACTCAGGACTGGGAGAGGAGCCAGACAAGTCCTGTCCCAGATGGAGCTTAGGCTCTCCCGGGGGAGACCGACAGTTCACGGCCCCAGGAAAACGCCATCATACCGCGTGCTGTGGGAGAAATGAACATGAGTGGGACCAGGGAGGCAGGGATGACCTTGGCTTACAGGAGGCTGGAGCAGAAGCAGACGCGTATCTTCAAAAGCATCCTCTGCTGCCCAGTGAGGAGGGCACGGAGTGGCAAAGAATGGCCTGGGGAAGCTCGCAGGAGGTGAGGCCTGGGGGCTGGGCCAGAACAGTGATAGGCTAGGTAGATAGGAAGGTAGACTTTCGGCTGGGGAACCTCCTCCCTCCACTCGGGAGGAAGATGGGTAATGAGAGACAGCCAGGACTCCCAGGCTTCCCCTGCCCTGCCAGGCGGCTCTGGGCTGCAGAGGGAGTCCTTCACCTCAGAGCGAGGACAGCAGACGTCCACATCAGCCTTGGGTCCCTGGGATTGGCGCGTGCAGGCTGGGCCTTCTCCGTGCAGGCCCCTCTGGGTCAGGTCAAGGAGCTCTGCTGTCGCTGCGGGTAGGTGTTAGGCTATGAACTGCAGGTGGGTAGTTCAGACTCAGTAGCCCCTGCTCCGGAGAAGGATGGGCTGTCTGTTCCCCAAAAATGTACGGCTTCAGAGACCCTCTGTCGGGTCACTGTGAGCCAGAACTGACTGCAAACCACAAGGTCAGCGGTTAGAAACCACCCCCTGTTTCTCAAGAGAAAGAGGAGGCTTTCTACTCCCATAAAGACGTACAGTCTCAGAAACCCACAGGGGCAGTTCTACCCTGTTCTATTGGGTCACTAGGCGTAGTCATCGATTGAAGGTCCCTGCTGAAGGGTGGCAGTGGGCCCAGTGGTGTCCTGTCGACTAGCCGGCCCCTTCTGCCGGTCACACTGCTCCTGCGCAGCGTGGGTCCTCTTTCCTGATAACAGTGTTTGACGCTCTGACACGCTTCCCTGCAGGCCCACGGCTGCCCACTAGCCGCCCCACTTCCCCCAAACGCAAGCTGGAAGCAGCCAAGGCACCTCCTGGTGAGGACCTAAGCAAACGGGCCCGCGTGGCCAAGGCACCCCGGCCAGAGCCACCAGGCAAGGCCGTCTGAGGGTAAGTGCCCGAGACGCTGAGCTGGGGACAGGTGGGGATGGGATGGGATGGGACCACCTCTCTCCCAGCCTCAAAGCTGCTGGCAGTCAGCTTATTTCGACTCAACAGTGCCCCCCCCCCCCCCCCACTTGTGCCAAGCAGAACTGCCCCGGGTCTCAGGGCTATGACCTCTGCACATGGGTTGCCAGGCTTGTCTTTGGAGGCACCTCTTCCGAATCGTCGACCTTTTGACCGGTAGCTGAGTGCCTAGCCTCTGACGCCACCCAGGGAGCATCCCTGAAGGTTCAGACACACAACCAGACGAAAGCCTGTGGTGGAGGGCATGTGGCACGGTGTCCCTGCTCTGAAGCCCCACCCTTCTGACTTCTGCGTCCTCTGGGAGAAAGCAGGCCCTCCGTTACGTTATCTTCCTTTGCTAATTGACTGAGACCCAGATGATTCCCCCCTTGCCTCTTTCTGCCTTTCCACGGGAATCAAATGCAGCCCAAAGATCCAGAGACCCGGATGTGGAGCTCCTGAGAGGAATGGCCCTGGAACATTGTGTCCACTCTCCTGTGTTCTGCAGGCTGACCAGGGGAGGGCAGCACCTATCCTCCAGCTCTCAGCCCAGCCATCAGACCAGGCCCCTCCCCACTGGCCTTGGCCCTTTGCAGACACTCCTAGGTTGTCCTCACCCCCATGGGGCCTCAGCCTGGGCTGCTCTCAGCTCCCAGCTTTCTCGAGAGCCACCTGAAATGGAGTAAAGGGCTCTGAGGCATTGTGGCAAAATGAACCTCACTGCCCCTCCATGTATCCTCTCAGCTGCAGCATTAGACTGGGGCCTCTCTTTCCCGAGGCTCTCTCCCTCTGGAGCCAGCTCTTGGAACCAGTCAGCGAGCTCAGTAAGATCAGGGTGAGTGTCGGGTGGACGCGGTGAGACTGAGCCAGGCTCCTTCTGTACTGTACTTTGGGGCCGGCTGGCTGAGGCTCTGATTGACAGGTGGGAAGGCCAGTAAACAGAGTTGCATGTTGGGGTTAAGGTGGCTCCGTAAACTAGTAGAATGTAAGGCAACTAGTGAAATGTAAGGCCAGCCAGTTCGCAGGGGCAGAGATGTGTGAGACACAGAAATGGATGAGGGTACAGTCACGGGAACCAGGATCACTACCCCGCCAGCGCCAGCGCAGCGTCTCTCAGACGGGCGGGGGCAGCAGGCGGGTGCCTATACTGTATCCTGGGTTTAGGGACTATAGTACAGAAGTGTCTAATTGTGGGGGGCAGGAGACACTGACTAATTTCTATTTACTTATTTATTATTTATTTTCTGATAGGCCAAATACGTTTGGGAACCTGTGTCCCAGAGGCTGGCAAACTCGGTAGGGCTCCCCGGCCTGCACTGGGGTTTAGGTAGTGGGACTGGGAGGCATTTCAGACCAGCACAAGCAGTTACCTGTGTCGCAGTTAGAACTCCACGAAGGCGCTTCCTCTTTGTAGATGAGGCATTTCCTTACCGTCAGCAGAAGGGATGGGCAAAGTTAAGTGACGGACACTTCTGGGGGGCTTTCAGCGATGAGATGTCCAGAGAGTTCTGGTGGCCCTGAGAGCCAGGCATGGGCGCTGACCCCAGGTCGGCAGATCAGCCCCCCACCCCCAGACACTCGGAGGCTGTCTGCTCCGTGGAAGCCCTGACGAGGGTCTCTGAGTCAGAATCGGTGCGACGGCAACGGGCTTTTGACAAGAAGCCCTGGGTGGGTGCTGCTGGTTTGGCTTTGGAACTCAGCGGTGCCAGAGCCCCTTTCTCTGAGCATCCTTTGGCCTTGACTGTTTCCTCACGGTCGGTCGCGGGTCGGCTGCCAGAGCTCTGGCCATCGATTCCGTCTGCAGTGCAGGAAGGAGAAGGCAGAGCCCCGTCAGCTCTACTCTTCCGCTCAGGAGACACCGATCAGGGAGGTGAGCAGGGCTGAGAGTCCCTTCCCTCTGGGGCGCATCTTCGAAGGAGGAAACGTAGTCAAGAGGCTGCACTTGCAATAGAGAAATGAGAAAATAAAGTGCATAAGAAGGCCGACCGCAAAGCTTGGGGCTGAGGGTGGGCTGGCGGACAGCCTTGCTCCCTTCTATCTTAGGCTGACCCGCTGTGGAGGCTGGCCAATCCCAGTCAAGTGTCGGTCTAGAGATTTCTGATTCACGTGGTTGAGAGGGCTGAGGAAGCCCAGGTTAGTAGGTGTTGGTTCACATCCCGAGAGCTGATGGCCAGAGGCTGACAAATTGGCTGCAGGGTTGAGAGTGAGCGGGCCAAGCTTGGCCAGACCTTCCGTGGATACTGGATGCAAGCCTCATCTCCATCAAGAAACGGTGGCTCTCAGCTGCTTGGTGGCACATGGAAGATGCTTACGTTTTGTTCCATTGTGGAAGAGCAGTCGATCCCATGTCGACCAAGCAAGCCACTGAAGATCACAGCCTGGCCAAGTTGACGCTAATATTAACTGTCACACCCTTTCTGAAGAAATCAAAAGCTTTCCCAGAACACCCACCCTACCCCGGTTCAGATTTCCTGAGCCAGTGCTGAGTGGCAAGCCCACCCCCAAGTAGGAAGTGGGGGTTGGGTGGTTAGGATTGCCTTAGCCCTGTGCTTCCCACCTGTCTGATTTAGTAGGTGGGGGCCCAGAATGTGTATTTCGGACAAGTGCTGCCCCTCCAGGGGTCACACACTGAAAGTCACAACCCATCATCTGGGCCAGGCCAGAGGGCCCCCCAACGAACCAATCCTGCCGGGGTGGTCACGAAGCGTGAGTCCTGGTGGACAGCTGGAAGTGCCTGCAGATAGTGCCAGGTGGGCCTTGGCAGCGCTGAGAATTGTGGGCATTGATGTCATTCTTCTCTGAGAAGAACCTAAGATGGATTACAGTTGGGTCTCCTCAGAGAGGGCCTTGAATGCCAGGCAGGGGAGCCAATGGTGACCCCAGTGGGAGCTCAGGAGTACTGTGTGTGGGGCCTAGGAGGGGGTGAGGGAACTGGTATTTGGGAAGCAGCAGGAGGCCTTGGACTGGGCCCCCGGAGGGTGCAGAGGGCCCGCTGGCTGGGCTGAGGGCGTGGCAGTGACTCCCAAGTAATACAGATTGGGGGCTGCTGAGCTGCCCAAAAAGTGTCGATCAGCATATGGGAGCTCAGGGCGCCTCCTCAGGGGCTTCCTGCAGGTCGATTCCAACTGGCAGAGCAGAGCGGCACTGCCCACAGGCTTTGCAGGCTGTCGCCTTCACCGACGCGTGTCTGAACAGCCCATGTGGTTCATCTCTGTCACGACTTTGCTTGGAGCCCTGGGGGCACCTGGGGGCACAGTGGTGAAGCACTTGGCTGCTAACCAAAAGGTCCATGGTTTGAACCCACTAGCCGCTCCGTGGGAGAGAAAAAGATGTGGCAGGGAGCTTCGTCTTGGAGGCCATGTGGGCAGTTCTGCCCTGTCCTCCAGTGGCAGTGTGGCCCCGGAGCTGCCAGGGCTGGGCTTCCTCCCAGCAGGCTAGGGCAACTCTCGTGGCCTTCAGAAACCCTGAGGGGAAGGAGTGCGGCCAGCGGCATCTGGACCTCCAGGTGTGTAGCAGCCTCACTGAAAAGCAACAGTAGCGTCTTGGCCCGTGTCCCGCCAGCAACCCTGCGCGGGGGTGAGACACCGAACAGTGTATGTGGGAAGTCTCAGACTGGTGCAGTCCTGGCCAGAGAGCATGAGCTCCCCAGGCAGCCCTGTTGGGGTCACCCCCAGGCCTTCCATCCGAGCCAGGACCACAGAGCGAGGGGCCGCCTGTCCCAGGCAGATGAGGATCATCCCGAGAGGCAGGGGCCTGGCCCTCCACTCTGCTCAGTGTGACGTACAGACAGGAGTTCACCCCCGGCGAGGGCTTCCTCCCGGCCCCCTGTGAGGTTGCTTCTCTGCTGCCTGTCCTGTGAGTCGGAGCTGATTCTAACGCCTCTGCCCCACGCTCTCCACAGGCCACTTAACGTTCACAGAGCAAACAGATCCTGAGGCAAAACGTGGCTTGAGCTCAGTGGTTCCATTACTCATCCATGCAGCGCCTCATCTGCCTTCAGTGAAGCATCATCACAAGATGCACGAAACTGAAAAACAAGCCAGCCGCCCCCAAGGGCTATTGTTCCAGCTGGTTCCCAGAATCCCCAGAGCTGCTGACTGCTCAGGATTCCATTAGCCTTGAATCGCTGACAGTCTTCTCGTTGGACCAATTATTTGAGCACAGAACAGCTCACATGATCCACTCACTTGTCCTTCGACTGGAACACAGTGATCTGTTGAGTGAAGCCGTTGACACACAGGGTTCAGGCCAGTGTTCGCCACATCCCCTCCCTCCATCAGCTCGCCCCAACGCATGCTGGAGTAAAAGCTGCTTTTCTGGAAGCCCTTGAATGTCTTTGTGCAGTCCCCCCACCCCCCGCCATGACGGGGGAGAAGCATCGAGCGCTCCAAAGTACACCCAGAGCTCCTGAAGGAGTCGTCCGTTGAAAGCCTCTGGGGCCACTTCTGCGGCCCAAGGCAAAATCCATGCAGGGGCAGCTGGGCTTTCCTGAGCATCCGAATGCTATCCTCAGGCTTCTGGGCACCGGGCTCTCCAGAGCAGGGGCAGAAGGAAGCAACGCACGCTCACAGCCTAAGCTCCGAAGGGTAGACTCAGGACTTGGGGCCTGTTCTTCCTCCACAGCTCCTTTGTGAGCCACGGGGGCACAATCCGGGCAGCCCAATGGCACCCAGCAGCAGCCCTGTGCCCAGCTTCCGGGCTGAGTGTCCCCAGAGGAGGGGCGGTGTTCCCAGGAGGGGGAGCCTCACTGACTCTTGCTCTCTGCCTGTGTTTCTCTTCCAGCTGCAGGCCCGCTGCTCCCTGAGCCGAGCCTGGGTGCCAGGCAGCACCCCTGGCAGCAGAGCACAGCCCGCGGACGAGCCGGCACGACAGACCACGAGGACATGTGTGCGTGTGCGCGTGTGCGCCCGAGCAGGGGCGGTGTGCCTGGTGCGTGTGCATGCATCTGTTTACACACTGCACCCCTGGGCGCTGACTGGGCTACAGCAGAGCAGGGGTGGACGCTAGGCGGGAGACCGGAGGTGAGGAAGAGCTGGCCCCGGCAGCTGTCTGTCTGCCTCCCTGGCCTGCCCTCCTCATGGGCCAAGGACGAGAAGGGCCACCTCTGGGCTCCTGTCAGAAGTGTGGGCGTCTTGAGGCAGCCTGAGGCCTGCAGGCTGACCTGGGCCAGTTTAGCCACCTGGTCTGGCCCCTTTCTCAACTTAAACGCCCCTGCCCCGGTCTTCCAGACCCTTCCACGGGCATTGGGGCTGAGCCAGGGCTGTGGACAGAGCGTTTCAGCCATCTTCAGAGGGCCCAAGACACCTGCTGTGGTGTTCCCACTAGAAGTGACCGTCTCGTCCCGTGCCAGGAAGAGAAGCCCCAGCTTAGAGGACAGGGTCTTCCACCAGGACACCAGTGACCCCCCAGCCAGGGGCCACTCTACTCTTTGTTCCAGAGGCTTCCTGGGCCTGCCTGCACTGTCAGCGTCCAAGCAGCTGCGTCAGTGGTCCCAGTAGCTAGACTTAGTGGGCCCAGGTGCCGGCCTGGGCAGCTGGCGTAGTACTCACACCCAGCACAGCCATTGTAGGTGACCCAGAGGCCTGCATTCTGGGAGTGGCCTATGCACCCCACCCCACCCCTCATGTTGACAAAATGAACAAGGAAGGAGGAGGAGGGTGGTCTCCGAAGCCCGTTTTCCTCCCACGCTGTGGCCTGCATGCGAGCCACAAGTGTGTGTGTGTGTGTGTGTGTGTGTGTGTGTGTGTGTGTGTGTGTGTG
>NW_022103958.1:5397080-5399439 GCF_000313985.2 Echinops telfairi | reverse complement strand
GTGTGTGTGTGTGTGTGTGTGTGTGTGTGTGTGTGTGTGTGTGCCTGTGTGTGGATGTGTGGCTGAGAGGCCAGATCCGCTGGGTTTGGTGTCCTCCATTGTGACACTAAGCCGGCCTTATGGCCATCTCCTCTCTCCCTCCCCTGGGACCTTTCCTGGCTTCATAAGCTGTTTACTGACCGAGCTCCGCCCTGTCCTCTGTCCAGCTCCCCCAGCTCCCTCACGTTGCTGGGGTCCACCCTCAAGGGCCTTGGGTTTCCTCAACCAGAGAGCTGCCTGGGGGCAGCTCCCATCCCACCTGGGGTATGGGTGTCCCTGTGATTGGACGTGTCACACACTCAGAGCAGGCACACGAGGTGGGGGGGTGCTGGAAGCATGGGGTCAGAGGCTTTCCTGTGCTCCCCAGATGCCACTGGGGGCAGAGTGTGATGGAAGGGCTAGTCTGTGACCAGGGGGCTTCGGACCACATGCAGCGTTTACTTAGCACTCTCAAGCCGTCCGTGCTGGAGCTGGAGAGATGGGGTGGGGGGAAGAGTCCAACCAGTGCCCTCGGGCCCTCATGTCTGACCCCTCTGACGGTGTTCCTGGGGTGCTGAGGGCCAGCCTGAGGAAGAGGGTCACAGGCAAAGTGCACTTGACTCGGGTTTTTTGCTGGGAAGGTGGTTTCTGCCATGGTTTGTTCCCGTCCACCTATTTTATAAACATCTGATCCTGCTAACGAAGCTGTGTTGTGATTACTCTCTGGAGGCCTGGGAGCTTTGCATACCCCTGTGATCCCAAGGGAAGACCAGTGGCAGCTCCAGAGCCACACAAGCAGTGTGGGCACGTGGGCAAGCCAGCGCTGAGCCCCTCAGCCCAGGACGGGGTGTCTGAGTAATGCCTGGGTGGCCTCACTTCTCCAGGCCCTCAGCCCGTCCTCCAAGCTGACACTAAAGCTGTGGCTGCCGGGGGCCACTCTGGATACTGGCTGGCTGCTTTCCCTCTGGCCAGAGACCCTGCCCTTGGCATGGATCTCTGGACCTCTCCGTATCAATCGCCTGTGGGATGGAGCTTCAGCAAGACCTAGGAGTGCCCATGATGTCCGTCCTGTACACAAGGGAGGGACTGGGAGGAAGTAGGCACCTGGCCCTGGGGGCTATCTCATCCCTGCCCCTTTGCCAGCAAGACTCACGACTACCCTTCTCTCTCGGCTCCTGGTCTCCCTAATATGACTTTGACGGACCGGGGCCAAGATCTCTTTGTTCTTCAGCAGAAGGTTCTGGAAGACACACCCCTGGCCTTCCCACCCAACCTACCTGTAACAAGCACATGCTCTAGGGAGAAGCCTGACAACAGTGGCAGGTGGCTGTGGGGAGGACCTAGGGGCCAGGAGGGGAGAAACAGGTAGGGCCCTCAGTCCTAGGTACCAAGGTGGTGGTGTGGCTGGAGCTGGAGGGATTGACTGCAGGATGGGACCAGCACAGCCATTGGCAGCCCAGGTTTGTACATGGGGGCCCTCGGGCTTTGAAGGGCAGGCCAGAGCCTCTGCAGATCCTGTGATTGGCCCAAGGAGCCAGTGAGGTTAGGCCAGAGGATCTGTAACCCTCAAAGCTGAGCCTGAGCAGGGAGAACAGGTAGAACTGGAGCCCAAACCTGCCAGGGCTGGAGGGAGCAGCAGCGTAACCTAAGACAGAAGGTGGGAGTGCAGGCAAAGGCCCCAAGTCTTAGAGGGGGAGCTGCCAGCTGTGGGGGGCAAAAGCAAGGGCCTTCACTGGGAATGCAACTGAGGCAGGGAGTGGGGGGAATACTGGGCAAGCCCTGATGTCAAAAAGGGACATTGAGGGACAGTAGAGCCCAGAGAAAGGACTGCTTACCATTCGTAGCTGTTTGGGCCTGAAGAGAACCCACAGGAAGGCCCTTGGGGTGCAGGTAATGGGACAGGGCTGGGGGCAGGCCTGGACCCTAGTACAGGAGGGCAGGTGGTGCCTAGCTTCCCGAGACAACACATTTGTGGTGCATTTTGTCCTTAAGACGATCATGGGAGGGGTGTTAATTGTCCCCATTTCACAGGTGGGAAAACCAAACCAGGCCACTACCACAGTCACATCCACAGGCCCACGCCGAACCTTTCTGCTCCAGGGGCCTTTTCCTCCGCCACCTTCCTTTCCTGCCGTCGCCGCCGCCCTCTTTACCCTGGGGAGCCAACCAGGGCCTTGGAGACTAGAGACCCGCCATTAGTTACCTGCTGGAGGCCTGGCCCCAGGGCAGCAGGGAGCTTGTACGGTGGGGACCCAGATTGGGTCCAAGGGCGTGGGCTCGGATTCAGCACCTCGCAGAGCCCCCGGGGGCGGGGCGCCCGAGACCGCGGGGCGCGCTCGCC
>NW_022103958.1:5382612-5396546 GCF_000313985.2 Echinops telfairi | reverse complement strand
ACCTGGGGTCCGGGCAGCGACCCTGGAGGAGGCAGGCCGGCGGGGCTTACCTGCGCCGGTCCGGCAGCTACTGAACCGAGGTGGAGGCAGGCTGGGAACTGGCTTCTTGGGGCACCCAGACACCTTGGTGCTAAAAGGCGTCGGGGGTCCTTCCACCACCCTGCCTGGCCGGATGGGTCCACGCCCCAGACCTCGCACTGCCAGGGAGCTCTGTGGACTTGGGCGAGCAGGGCGGCCCTCCCCCATCCTAGGCCCAGTGGGACTGGTTTGGACATGGGAGGAGCCAAAGACACGGGGTTGGGGGGCTTGCTGGGATGAGGACCCACCCTGATCCTGACCTGAGCGCCTCCCCCGGTCCCCCACTCCCACCCCACACACACATAGTCCCAGGAGAGGCTTTGAGAGGACTGAAGTGTGAGCATAGTTGGGGGAAGGATAAAGGCCCCTCTCCCCCGAAACTCCCACCCCAGCAGGGGAGGAGGAAGAGGAGGGTGTCACTGCCCAAGCGCCTAA
The DNA here is from genome assembly GCF_000313985.2 of Echinops telfairi. Classification (NCBI taxonomy): domain Eukaryota; kingdom Metazoa; phylum Chordata; class Mammalia; order Afrosoricida; family Tenrecidae; genus Echinops; species Echinops telfairi. The sequence goes on along the minus strand of NW_022103958.1, from coordinate 5,396,033 downwards.
GAGAAGGGCTTAGACAAACCCCATCGTTTCTCCCTATCATGAGCCAGCGGCGCCTGCCCCTCTCCTGGGACCCCCACCACAGCCAGGCCCCAGCTGGGCTCTGGCGCCATCCCCTCTGACCAGGAGATGGCTGGCTCCCTGGCCCTCAGGTGGGCCAGGACCTCCGAGGACCTGTAATGGCATCATCAGGCCCAGGAACCTCCCCTGAGACCTGGAACTGAGTGAGGAGGGGGAGGGGCACCAGAGGCAGAAGGCGGACTCAGATGGGGACCTGGGGCAGCAGGGGAGTAGCCGGCCTAGAGCCAGGTCCTGAGTTCCAATCCTGCCTCTTCCAACTTTATCATTCTTGGTCTCCCTGAGTCCTACATGTTGCTAGTAATCCCTGCCTGGAAAGGAGGCCAGGGGCATTAAGTCTGTGCTAACAAGTGCCCCCTGCGAGCTTTTTCAGCTCCTTCCCCACTGTTGGCCTCTGTAACCCTAGTGACCGCCCTATGAATAGGTGTTGGTCTTCCATTCTAAAGATGGGCACATTGAGTGGTTTATGGAAGGATCCTGTGAAAGGCAGAGGCCAAGGCTGTAGCCCACTGCCCTGCCTCTGGCCCCCGGCTCTCCAGCCCTGCAGGCAGAATGTCAAGGAAGCTGTAGTGTGTGTGCAGCTGAGCACTGGATGCCAGCCCGGAGTGTGGGTCCCCAGGGTGGCGGCACTTGGAAAGGCTGTGGCGTGGGCTTGGGCCTCCAGGACATGGTGGCCTGCCTGTGGAGACAAGGCTGGCTTGTGGGAATAAAGAGGCTGTGTCTCTGGCCTGAGGGGCCTGCCCCCCCTGCTGCAGCAGCCTCCACTGCTGCCCTTTCCCTAGGCTGCCTGGGGCCACTGTTGACCCAGCTCCATGTAACGGGACAGTCAGTGCCCCTGGCCTCTTGAGCTGTGTACCCCAGGACTCTCACTTCACCCGCTCAGCATGGGTTTCTTCATTGCTTCATTGGCCCCTGCTCTGGACAGCCCCGGGACTTGGGGGGTGGACGGCAAGACAGGAGGCTGCGTGTTCACAGAGCCAGAAGAGATCTGTCCCTGTGGACAGTGCAGCTTTTACCCTGAGTGGGTGCGTGCTCACGTGTCTGAGCCCCCAGCACCCCCAGCAGCTCCCAGAAGACATGTAGGCTCAGTGCCGAAATGTTGGGGTCCCAGGTGGCCACCCTGTGGCCCAACTCTTGACCACCTTATGCACAAGGGGGCAGCATGTTGCCCGCTCTCGCACCCGTCCTGCAACCGGGTTCGGATCCCTCCGGTTTCTGTCAGCTGACTCTCAGAAACAAGTCAGGCCTTTCTTCTAAGTCTCTCTCAGTCTGGACGCACCGCTGACATCTGGTCAGCATCAAGGCAGCACAGGCCTCCACAACAGACCAGGTGGCGGCGCCGCATGGGGTGCGCTGACTGGGCCTCAAACCCAGAGCTCCCGAGTGGGAGGCGAGGATCCCACCCCTGGGCCACCGCTGCCCCCAGCACGCCTTTGGGTTTGAGATCTCACTAAGGGGAAGATCGAGTGCCAGGGGTGCAGTGGTAGGAACTGAGCCCTGAGAAGCATGATCCTGCCAGGGCCCTTTCTGAGCCCTCACTCCGCTCGGGTCGAGGGGAGCGCATCCCTGTCCCCCACCCCCACCCCCCAAGTTTGCTGGGGATGAAACAGAGGCAGACAGAGCTGAGTGAGTGGTGGGGTGGGGGTTGGACCTGGGCAGTCCGATGTCAGAGGCCTGGGTGTGGAGGACAGTACTATGGGAGGAGAGACTGGGGGGGGGGGGGGGGAGTTGCTTGTACAAGTCTGCGCTATTGAACTTGTAGAACAAAGCAAGCATAGGCGAGCCCTGCACTTTACAACATAATAAAAGAAAATGTTAAATGAACGTGATACAAGTTACTTTTTAAAAAGAGACTCCACAGGTGGCTGCAGCTGACCAGGTGTGATCAAGTGAGGGCCAGTCCGTGGGGCGGACAGGGCAGGACAGGGGTGTCCGAGGATGGTGAAGTCTGCCACCTGCCCCAGGTGTGGGCACCAAAAGGGATCTTAGAAATCCGTTCTTCCAAGTCCCTCTTCCAAAAAGCCAAACCCACTGCCACCGAGTGTCCCTATGGGGCAAGGCAGAGCTGCCTCCATGGTTTCTGAGGCTGGAATTCTTCAGGGGAGTAGAAAGCTTTGTCTCTCTCCCCGGAGGCGCAGCTGGTGGTTTCAAACTGCTGACCTTGTGGTTAGCAGCCCAACACATAACCACTGTGCCCCCAGGGCCCTTCCCAAGGCCCTCCTACCCAGGCGGACACGAGAGGTGGGAGGGCTTTACCGAGAACACAGACAGAACTCGGGCCTCGACACCCCGTGGCCTTCTTCCTGCCGCCCCAGCCCCGCCTCAGGGCTGAGTGAGAGGCTGTGTGCCAGGGTCGCGCCCAGACACCACCACCAGTGGTTGTGGAGCCCCGACCCAGCCTGTTATGGGGAACTGCGCTCCGTGGGGTTTTCTGGGCCGATCGTCTCTGAAGACAGCCAGCGACATGCCCCTGGGTGCATTTGAACCTGGTACCTTTCAGTTAGTGACTGAAGGCTTCACTGCGGCACCCGGGGGCTTCTTCTTCGATGCCTGGCACTCCTTCCCGAACTCCACAAATCTTTGTCCTGGGCTAGGCTGGTGGGCGATGTCTCAGCTGCAGGCAGGGGCGTGGCAGTCTCACGGGTGACCCTGTAGATGAGAGACAGAGAGGGAAGGCAAGGCAGACTGCAGGTCAGACAGGTCTCCAGAGGAAGTGGGGGAGGGACATCTCTGCTCAGGGACCCTGAACGGGATGGAAAGGATGGGGGTGGGGGTGGGGGTGGGGAGGCACTTGGGTCAAAAATCCAGGGAGAGCAGGGCTTGGGGCAGGTGTGTTGCGCACCCAGTCTGGTGGATGTGGCCGGCCAGGCAAGCCAGGGTCCAGGCGGAGAAGAGCCGCGGCAGCTGGACTGCTGGTGGAGAAGGGTTGAGGGTGCTGGGGGCAGCTAGCTGGGAGATTATGGAGCGGTGGGGCAGACGGGGTGGAGGGACAGGCAAGGGGCTAGAGAAAGCCGGAGGCCCCTGCCAGTGGGGTGAGGTGGCAGTAGGGAGAGGAGAGATTTGCAGACCAGGGTGTGAAGTCATTAGGGGGCCTGCTGACTCAGAGGCTGGTCATCTCTGGGTGGCCCAGTTGGAAGAGTCACTTTTTTCTCTGCTGCAGAGCCTCATTGAGGTCAGGCCTCGTCAGACTCCTGGGAATGGGCCACTGTCCACACGCTGGGGCCCCAGAGGGTCCTCCTGCCTGGGCCACTGCTCCCTCCGCACCCAGGGCTCTCATCCACCCTAGGACACCATCTTTGTCCCTTGGCCTTGCTCTTTTCTTTCCAGGGTTAGACACTTTCTGTGGTCAAAATGTACCCAGTCACACACCATCTCAGCAGTTTCCATGTGTACAACTCGGCGACACCGGCTACATCCTTCACATTGTACGCACCTTCCCATCAGCCCTCTCTAACCTGCTCACGGCCCCTGGCTTACACTCGCTGCCCCCAAAGCGTCCCGTCTAACCTTTCACGTTCCAGTTGTCCATTTGATCTCAGTAGAGCGTTCTTTCAAAGAGCTCAAAGCCAACGCAGGTATTTTACTTATAAAGATACTTTTTTTGTCATTTAGAGATGTCTTCGGGGGACAATTCTGGTTGAAAGTTCAAAGACAATCTCAAAGCGATTGCTTTGGGAGCTTAGCTCCGGCCTCCATGGGTCCAGAGAATCTGGGTCCCACCAAAAATGTGAACTTCTGTTTCACATTCTACCCCCATTGGGTGAGGATTTAAGGATTCTTCTATAGACTCCGATCAAAACAATTAGTCCCGATAGCTGGCACCCTCCAGGGCTGCCTCATGGCCGGGGACCTTGGCCCTCCCCCTCCTGTCTTCATTCAGCCGCTGGGGTGGAGCATCTGCTGTGTGCCAACCACAGAGATACAAGTGGTTCCGGCTCAGGGTGACTCGGGGCACCCACCCATGGGTCCCGTGCAGAGATCAAGGAGCCAAGTAGGGGTCAGTGCCAGTGGAATATAATGGCCCCTGCCCTGGGGAAGCTCCAGGAGAGAGCAGGCTCCCAGAAGCCTCATGCCCTGTGAGCGTTTTGGGTGAGCAAGGCATCATGGGAAGAAGCCGGGGATACACAGTATGCTTTCTGCCCATCGTATCCATCAGGCGTCCATCCCCACATTAACGTCCAGCCATTCTGGAAGACGGCACCCCTGGGTGCCCCCTGCCGTTGGGCAGCATCCAGGGCAGGAGATAAAGGCCTCTGTTTCCAGGTGTTTCCTCCGGGGAGTCTCCCGGGTGAAGTCGCTGGCTCCCAGTGCTCTTGCTCCGCATGGGCAAACTCGTGCCGTGGCGCCCCCTGTGGGTTTCTGAGACTGAACTGTTGATGGCAGATGAAAGCCCAGTCTCAACACCCCAGGTGGGCATAGAAGTCCCTAAACAGACTGTGCATGTGTGACCCGGAGTTGTCCCTGGGGGCTGGGAGTTTTGGCTGACCCAGGTTTTCTTGGGAGATGGCCATCGGGTGCGTGTGTTGGGGAAAGGCCTTCCAGACCCAGTCACAGACCTTGAGCTGCTGTCCACGCTACGCTGGGGGTAGAGAAGGGACACCTGTGTCCTCTTCCCAGGTGGCTTAGACATCCTACCCCAAGGTGATGCCCCAGGGACCACTCCGGAAAGGCTCAGGATGCCAGAGTTTCCTTCTGGGCAACACGGACCCCACATGAAGCTGTGGCCTGAGAGGACCAAACCTGAGTCCTGCCCAGGCTCATGGCCGCAACAGTGGAGGAGCCGGCCTGCGCCGGGAGCTTCAAGGAGACGTGGTGCAGGAGAGTGGACAGTGGGGTGGTAGCGATGAGGGGACACACAGTCAGGACGGGAGAGGGAAGGTGGGCTTACAGGGCCTGCAAATCACTCGTGAGCATTGAGGGTCCATGAAAGGCCAGCATCTGTGGGTGCTAAGGCAGCGATGCCTCAGAAGGTTGGCCTGGAGAGTGGCCTCTGAGAGACCAGCCCTGGGAAACCCCATGGGAAGCCCCGTGGAGCACAGCTCAGCTTCCCCCCCACACTAGGTCGCCGTGTGCGTCCCAATCAACTGGAGGCCAGGAGAAGCCACTGACCACTCCATCTGAGCCCAGCGCTGTGAAAAGCTCAGGTTGGCCTGTCTGGTGTAGGATGTGCCACCCAGGCGGTGTAGGATGGCCTTGGAGGGGGGGGTGCTACCGGGGCAGTGTAGGTTGGGGGGAGGAGCATAGGGAAATGGGGAGCCACAGGTGCCCCAAGATCCCAGTGGCCGCCAGCTGTGGCCGGAGGGCTACAGAGAAGCAAGCTGAGGCCCATGGGTGCTCTCCGCCTTGAGGTGGCTGGGTGATACCCAGGCAGAACCCTTTTTCAACCAGCTGGCATCCTCCCCAGTACAGCTCAGCCAGGATCCGGCCAGCCGAGAGCGGCCTCTGGCTCAGGTCCGGGCTTGCTCAGCGCAAGCCCAGCATTTTTCCATATAAGCCCTCATAAGCTTACCTCTAACTCAGCTGGGACCGAGGCTGGCCACCAGAAAGCCACCCCATGCACTAGGAAGGGCTGCTCCAGGTGGAACCAGAACAGCAGGGGATGTGACCACACCTGGCAAGGGACATGCCTCAAGAGAGACATCAAAAGTGTAAAGGGATGTGTGTCCAGGGCTGTCTAGCGGGGCTCAGCTCAGGCTAGGGGGTTCTGTGGAGGTGAAGGAGGTGGAGTGCAGTCAGTGCAGGGAGAGTGGCTTTAGGCGGGAAACGCCTAAGGTCAGAGACGTCCCTACAGCCCCAGGAGCAGCACGGTCTCTGGAAGGAGGCCTGAGGTCCAGGTTGATGGAGCTGGTGCCGGGGAAGGGAAGCTGCTGACATCTCCAGCAGACCCAGGCAGGCGGACGAGGCTGGCATGATGTCACCTTGGAAGGGCCCGGGGTGCCCTGGCTCCCTCTGCAAGGTCTCCTGGGGTCTGGCTGGCAGAGGAGAACATCTGGTTTCTGGGGGGTGGGAGGGCCTAAGGGGGGCCTTGTAAAGGGAGCCCCATGACCAGTTTATAGTGAGTCCTTCATCCGAGGCAGTAACCTCCTCACCTGGCCACTGCCTTGAGTCCTCTGACCTCATGGGGCATCACAGTAGAACTGCCCCTGAGGACGTTCTTAGTTGTAATTCTATGCAAGCAGAAAAACGGGCCTTTCTCCCATGTGGCTTGCTGCTGGGCAGATTCAAACCTTACAAGAGTCTAAAAAAACAAAACAAAACAAACTCACTGCCATTGAGTCAATGGCAACTCACGGTGACTCTCTAGGAGGACAGGGTATAACTGCCCCTGTGAATTTCCGAGGCTGTAACTGTGAACTGGAGTAGAAAGCTTCATTGGACTTCCATAGAGCAGCTGGTGTTGAACTGCTAACCCTGTGGCTAGCAGCCCAACACATAACCCCCATGCCGCTGTGGGTCCATAGTCAAGCACAAGCACAGGAACCTAGACCCGTCACAGCAGCTCCCCATGGGACCTCAGCTGTGGGGGTGGGGGGGACAAGGGACCTCCTCTTAGGGGCTGGAAACTAAGGCCTGAGGCACCTTGTGTTCTTTAAGGCAAAACCAAGCCTAAGGTTGGGCTAAAGACTAAGTGACACCCACGGCATCAAGAAGGTGGGCACTGGGCAGGGAAACTTGATGGACTCCAGACTCTGACCCTCCAGCCAGACCTGGTGACCCTGTGCCCATGCTGCCCCCAACAGGTAAGGCAGGAGCCCCTGGCCAGCCCCAGGAGCTCCTTCTAAGCCACCCTGTAATCCCTCCCACTTCAATGGCGACGAGGACCCCGACCATACCCTGCCCCACCCACAAACGCCATCTCAGTGAGGGCAGAGGATATAAAAGCTCCACTCCCAGGCCAAGGCAGGTTTGGGGGTGGGAGGGAGACCCAGGCATGTGCTGAGCACCTAGTGTATGTAGTTGGTCTCCTTAGCTTTGCCCTCCAACAGGGCACAGACCTGATGGGGGAGGGGAAGTAGGGCTGGGCCAGGTATTGAGGGCCTGCAGGGTATGGAATGTGAGCTGCCAGGGGAGGGAACGGTCGCTCTGACCTGGTGTGTCCAGGCAGATGGTGACCCGAGAGGTGATGAGGAGTGTGTTCCAGGGGCTGTAAGGTCTCTGAGAAGACAGGCCCCGGGAGCCAGAAGGGCTCCCTGGAAGAGAGGCTGGAGCCCAGCAAGCCCAGCTGAGAGCCCTGCTTCATGCCAAGCCCTGGCCGAGGCACCGGCACCGGCAGGTCCTGCCTGGGCCCGAAGGGTGAAGGGCCAATTACACAGGGAACTCCGCTGGGTTCCCCAGGCAGGGGTGGGGGGCTTCCAGGCTTGGCCAGGTAGTGACCAACGGGGTGGCACAGGCCTGGGAAGGGAGACTGAGGCAGGTTGGTGGAGAGGTCATGGAGGGCAGAGGTGGAGACCTGGGGCCACCGGAAGCAGATTGGCAGAGGTGGGGAGGCAGATGTGGTCAGGGGGCACCTGAGGGGACATCTGGATTAGGCTCCATCCAGGCAGATGGTGTGGACACTAGTGCTGGCCACCAAGGCCTTAGCCTGGGGCCAGAGACACTGCCTGTCCCAGTGGAAGCAAGGCCACACCCTGCTCCCCAGCCTCCCACCCCTTCCACACCTGCTGGCCCCGCCCACTTCCTCCCTGAGCTGTGGCAACAGTCGCCCTGGGCTGCAGGTTCTAAGCTCATGGCACCCCCTACCCGTGGTCAAACCCTGGGCCTGGCCCCTGGCTGCCTGTTCTGTTCTCACTCACAGAAGTGATTGCCGATCCAGCAGCCTGCCACCCCTGTTCCCTAGGGTGGGGAGCCCCTGCACCCTCAGCCCCCTCCTGGGCCCTGAAGAACCAAGCCCTGGGTGGGGGAGGGGGTGGTCCTGCGTCAGGAGGCCTCAGCCCCAGCCCAGCCTCACCAGCTGACCCTACTGGTGGCAGCGTGGACATGGAGTGCCCCTGCGTGAGGGGTTCCGGAAGTCCCCCCTTCTCCCCACCTTGAGTGTGGCGCTGGCCCTTTAAAGCACATCAGGGGCTGGCTTTGAGGGGGAAACATCCCAGAGTTCTGCCATCTGCTTACCAGCCTGGGCTGGGGAGGGGGGCACCCCCGCCCCCGACAGGGGCATTGGAAGGGCAGGTGGAGCCCGTGGCATCGATCGCGGTAACCTGATCCCGCGGGGGAGGCGCGCGGCCGTGGCGGGCAGCAGCGCAGCGGCCGGGGGAGGGAGCCGCCTGCAGCGGAGGGCTGGGCCGGGCAGAGCTGGGGCTCGGGCCTGGGTCGCCACGCGGCCGCCTCCCGCGGCCCATCCATTTTTAATGAGCTCTCCGGGCGTCTGCAGCGGGCAGGACGCAGAGAGGCAGGCCCAGGCGGTGGAGGCCAGAAGTCCCAACCCTGCCCTCCGCCCTGGCCCCACTACCCTCCTGGGCATGAGAGGGTGGTCCTGGGGCCCCGCAGCCCCCCGGCCGGGCAGGGCCCTCCATGCAGCTGGTGCTGAAGATGGAGTCAAGCCCAGACAATGACAGCTGGTTGGAGGACCAGTGGGAACGCTGGTATGGGGTGCGGGCCGCGCGGGGGAGGCGGGGGCTGCTTCTGCGAGCGCTGGTTCTCTGTAGGGGTCTGATTGTGCATTGGCAGGGCGAGTGGGCCTCCCAGGTCCCCCAGGGGTCTGGGCCAGCACCTCTCCTTGGTGACCTTGGACAAACGAACCCTCTTTCTGCGTCTGTCTCCTGTCCTCGCTGTGGGACAGGTCAGATGGTCATCCTTGCTTCATAAGCATCCCCTCACACTGAACCCCACTGAGTGGGAGCACCGTGGTGGCTGGCACAGCCTTGCGCTCTGGGATGGGGGCACAGAGCTGGAACCCGGGGGACAGGGTGGTTCCAGTGGCATCCGTAGGGTTCTGGTGTTGAGGTGCTCTGATTTGTCCCCGGTCCCCGTCTGTGCAGCCTGTCCCTCCGGGTCTAAACATTGGCTAAGGAGGAAAAATTGGGCTCGAAGAGATAAGGCCAGGCTGGGACTCCCCACCTTGCCACACTAGCTTTCCCAGGGCTCAGAAGGTGGGCTTTGGCAGCAGCAGGGTAGGGGGGGCGGGGGGGGGGGAGAGCTGGTAGGGTTGGTCCCTCTGAAGCCCAAGGGACCCTCGGCTTAGTCCTGCAGGGGCTGTACAGGAAACCCCTCACTCCCAGCATGGTGTGACATCTCCACACAGTTCTCTGCTCTCTATGGTAAACTGGCCTTAGCACCTGCCTTGACCTGGGAGGCATTTTGCTGGCAGAGCTGAGGCTGTGACCAGCTGGGCCTTCCAGGCACTGCCTCCCAGCTGGCACAGAAATGAGCAACTCCCAGCCAGGAGGTGCAGGAGCTGCCTGGGGCCTCCCCTCCCACTGCCTGGTGGTGCGATCCAGAAACTTCCCTGCTTGTGAGCCACTGCCCACCTTAGCACTGGTGGACCCCAAGGCCTGTCCTTTGGGCCGGTGATCTCTGGAGGGGATGTCAGTGGACTCAGCGATCCCTCTCAGGTGTCACTCTGGCCTCCTGTCCCCCTGCAGGCTCACCCATGACATCAGCCTGGAGGAGTTTGAGGACGAAGACCTCTCAGAGATCACCGATGAGTGTGGCATCAGCCTTCAGTGCAAAGATGCCCTGTCCTTACGGGTAAGGACAAGCTCCCAGGAGCCTCCGAGTCAGGGTGCAGGATGGGTGGGAACGGGGTCTGCACAGCATCGACTCTCATGAAGACAGCATGCAGGAAGCCCTGACTGGTTAGCCAGATGGAGGCAGGGGCTGGTCTGAAGGCCCAGGACAGTAAAGACTCAGGTTGGGGTTAGGGGAAGCTCAGAGCCCTCACGCCTTTGGGGAGTGGTCCTGGCACAGGGTCTGAGGCTGCGTGGGGTGGAGTCCGATGGGCCCTGCAGTGCTTTGGGGGAGAGCGAGGTGGCCCTGGAACAGCTGCAGCTGCTGGCCATGGCGCACCAGCCCACGCCACACCACGGCCACTCAGCCCCAGTGTCTCCCAACATGAAGCTCACCAGGCACCCCTGGGGTTTGTCTTTGGCTGAGAGTCTTCTTCTACAGCTGGGAACACTGGATGAAATGGGGACCCCCCACTCTGTCTTTCCAGAGCAGGAAGAAGGGAGGGGCCAGGAAGTGGAAGGCTAGGCGAAGCTCAGCGTTAGGTTTTTGCCCTAGGCGGGTGGTAGGCTCCTCTGGAGTGTGGGCAGCAAAATCGGAGGGTTGTCGTGGTGCTGAAGCTCTTGGCGTTGAACCGAGAGCCACTCCTGGGAGCAGGATGGAGCAGTCTGCCTCCTAGGATCCATGAGCGATCCCAGCAAGAGCGCTGGTTTAGCCAAGGGCAGAGTTGTAAGGAAGCTGGTTTCCTGCAAGGTGCTCATGGCCTGCCAGGACAGGGGACACGGAGGGTGCCTAGCCCTCCAGGCCCCCTTACTCTAGCCCTCCATTTGTGCCAGAGCAGGCTGGATAGAGGCAGGACCCACTTACTGTGGACTCTCAGGTCATTCACCTGCTCTGAACTACCCCCACCCCCTAACCTGCACAAGCGATGCCATGGGGAGGGCCTCCACCTCCACCAGCAGGGCTCTGGGGCAGCACGCCCCAGAGGTGCGATCCTACGCGTGGCCCTTAGCCGTGCCACACCTGTGAAGCTGGCTGGCGGCTGCGTTGTTCCCAATCAACTGGTGAGGCAGTGGAAGATTGGGGGCGGGGGGGGGGCGCTGTCCTTAGTAACGGGGCTATAATTATGAAGGTGGGGGGCTCCAGGTGCCCTCACTCCCGTCCCCCCTCCCCCCCTGCCCCCGCTCAGCATCTCTTCCAGTGACTCTCAGGCCCTCCCTGTCCGCAGTGCGGCCTTCTCGCAAGTCCTCGCCCCGCCGAGACCCTGTCCCCAGTTTTCCTCACGGCCCCCTTCGAATACTAATCCCCCAGCCCCAGCGGGACTCGCACTCCTTAGCGACCCCCGGGTCCCTATGGCAACAGCGGTGACCTCACTCTGGGCTCGGCTTACCAACCCGGTGAGGTCACCAGCCGTTGCCGGGGAACGGGAGAGCGTAAGGAATCTGGAGGGGGGGGGCCTGGGGTGAGGAGCGGTGTGGGCGGCCAAAGGCGTGCACTGAGGTGGGTGGCAGAGGGGGAGGCGCCCGGCGCGGCCTCGCGCAGAGGCTGTGGGCCGCGGTCGCCTCGCCCCGGGCCTCTGCTGCGCTCCCTGCTCCCTCTTCGCGACCGCGGAATGGACTCGTCCGGGCGGCGGGCGGGGCAGGGCGCAGGGCTGGCCCCGCCCAGGCCCCGCCCCCTGACACCCCTTCTTCCGCGCGGCGCAGGCCCCACGCGCCGGGCTGCTCTCTGGGGGCGGCGGCAGCGCCGGGAGCCGGCTGCAGGCCGAGATGTTGCAGATGGACCTGATCGACGCGGCGGGGGACACTCCCGGCGCCGAGGAGGAGGACGACGACGAGGACGAGGAGCGCGCGGCCCGGCGGTCGGGTGTTGGGCCGCCGGAGGCTGAGCCCGTCCAGGAGCCAGCGCCCCGCGGGCAGGGTCCAGGTCCGGGCAGCGGGGACACGTACCGACCCAAGAGGCCCACCACGCTCAACCTCTTCCCGCAGGTGCCGCGGTCTCAGGTGAGGCGCGGCGGAGGGGGCGGTACCCGGAGCCCCGGCCGAGGTGGTGTAGAGGTGCTGAACACCTCTGGGAGCCCTGACCCGCCCTGGCATGGGGACCGGGAGGGTCCCCAAGCCTGGGCAGCGGCATGAAGGGCGGCTCCGGGGGCTGGCTCCTGGGCAGGTGGGCACAGCTGGCTGGAAGGGTTACGGGGCTGACGCGCACAGTGGAAGGGCTGGGTGGGAGAGAAGTGGAGGATTTCAGATAGCGGGTGGGTTTGGAGCGGGGTACATGAGGCTGTAAGGGGTTCCCCTGTAGGGTGGGTGGACCTGAGGAAGCGGGGCAGAAACTGGACTGCAGAGCAAGGAAGCTGTCGGGAAGGTCACGGGACGCTGGGGAGAGTTGGGGAGCTCCCAGAAGGCCGGAGTCGGGGTGGGGCTGCTTGGTTGTACTGGCGGCTGAGGGGCCCTGGCGCCTGGCTGGATGCCAAGGGGGCGCAGCAGCGGGTGGGAGCACCGCTGGGGCCCTTTGTCTGCCGGGCCCAGACGGAGGTAGAGGGGCCCCCTGGGAGGCGGGGCTGATGGTGGATGGTGCAGGGACTGGGGCTGGTCTCTCTCCCAGCATCCTCTCGGATGGGTTTTGGCAGGCTCATGAATGTGAGGGCTTGTGGGAGCTGGTGAGGGTGTTGCTGGGGGAGTCATTGGAGGGAGCCTTGTGGGAGGCCCAGGGGGCTGAGGTGGTGGGACCTGGAGCCCAGGAGATCCTGGAGCAAGAGGGCTGGCCACCCTGCCCTTCACTACTCAGCCTGGGGACCATGCTGTGGTCTTGTCATCAGTGATTCTTCCTATTCAGCTGCTGGGAAGACCCTCCTTCCATGGGCTTCTGTCCGTCTCAGCCAGGATGTCCCTGCTCCAGGCCCTGGGTGTCTGGGCAGGGGTCCCCCTGTCTCTGACAGGGGCTAGAATTGTAGCCCTCAACATCTGGACCAAGGGCTGGCTGGATCCCTAGAGAACCCTACACCTCCCGGTGCCCCCCTCCTCACACCACCACCCCAGCCCTGGGCTGACCACCTTCCCTGGATCAGGAGGGTGGGCCATCTGGCGCCTGCAGCCCTGCTGCCCTTCTTGCTTGCACCACAGGCGGGTGAACGAGGGTGACCTGTGGCGAGTGAGGGGGTCACACGATGCCCAGGGCTGGCCCCGGGGGCAGGGCCAGGGCCTCCCTGTGCCCGGCACTGCTGACCACTTGTGCCACAAGGGCCCTTTGTCCTCGGCACAGGACACGCTGAATAACAATTCTCTGGGCAAGAAGCACAGTTGGCAGGACCGCGTGTCACGGTCATCGTCCCCTCTGAAGACAGGTAAGTCAGGCTCCTGTGTCTCACCTGTCCCTCCACCCTAGTGCTGCCTGTCCCGCTGCAGGGTGGGGTGGCCTAGAGCCAGGTGGTGGGGGAGGAGACTGAGATCATCGGGGTCTGAGTGGGTGGGCTGGCCCAGAACCTGCCAGGAGCCTTTCGCCAGGGGCAGCTTGGTTTCCAGTCTGGACTGGAGGTTCTGGGAGGGGAGGGAGCTGAGGCCCGGGAGTCAGGGTGCGGCCTGGACAGCCCTGACCTGTCCACTCTCCAGGGGAGCAGACACCACCCCACGAGCACATCTGCCTGAGTGATGAGCTGCCCCCCCAGAGCAGCCCCGCCCCGACCAAGGACC
>NW_022103958.1:5360109-5382414 GCF_000313985.2 Echinops telfairi | reverse complement strand
CCGGGGCCACTCGCATCGAGACCGCATCCACTACCAGGCGGATGTGCGGCTGGAGGCCACGGAGGAGATCTACCTGACACCCGTGCAGCGGCCCCCGGAGCCTGCGGAGCCCGCCCCCGCCTTCCTGCCGCCCGCTGAGAGCCGCATGTCTGTCAGCTCCGACCCGGATCCAGCCACCTACTGCTCAGTGGCGGGGCGGCCGCACCCGTCCATCAGCGAAGAGGATGAGGGCTTCGACTGCCTGTCGTCGCCCGAGCGGGCCGAGCCCCCGGGCGGAGCATGGCGGAGCAGCCTGGGGGAGCCCCCGCCGCCCCCGCGGGCCTCCCTGAGCTCGGACACCAGCGCCCTATCCTACGACTCGGTCAAGTACACGTTGGTGGTGGACGAGCACGCCCAGCTGGAGCTGGTGAGCCTGCGGCCCTGCTTTGGGGACTACAGCGACGAGAGCGACTCGGCCACCGTCTACGACAACTGTGCCTCTGCCTCCTCGCCCTACGAGTCAGCCATTGGGGAGGAGTACGAGGAGGCCCCCCAGCCCCGGCCCCCCGCCTGCCTCTCCGAGGACACCACGCCAGATGAGCCCGACGTGCACTTCTCCAAGAAGTTCCTGAACGTCTTCATGAGCGGCCGCTCTCGCTCCTCCAGTGAGTGGGGCCAGGGACCCAGGGGCCGGGGTGGGGGTGCCCGAGCAGGGGAGGCCGGAGGCTCAGCGCCCGGCCCGGCCCTGCCCACAGGTGCAGAGTCCTTCGGGCTGTTCTCCTGCACCATCAATGGCGAGGAGCAGGAGCAGACACACAGAGCCATCTTCAGGTAAGGCCGCTGCCGCCTACCCTCGGAAGTGAGCCTGAGCAGGCGCAGTTGCACGGGGAACGCAGGCCAAACCTCCGAAATCTACCCCATGCTCCCCCCCTCCACCCCCCGTAGTGCTTGCTCCAGTGGGCGCTATGAGCGGCTCTGTTCACTTCTTTCCCAGTTCCCAGCAGCACGTGGTTCAGGTTGGCCCTGGTTCCCCGCAGGCCAGTATGATCACAGGCACACAGTGGGTGCCCCAGGGCATGTATGGGGAGGAGGCCATCCTCACGTGCCTGGTTGGCGCAGGTTTGTGCCGCGGCACGAAGACGAGCTGGAGCTGGAAGTGGACGACCCGCTGCTGGTGGCACTGCAGGCCGAGGACTACTGGTACGAGGCCTACAACATGCGCACAGGCGCGCGGGGCGTCTTTCCCGCCTACTACGCCATCGAGGTCGCCAAGGAGCCCGAGCACATGGCAGGTAGGGTCTACCCGCACGCCCATTCCCAGTGGAGCAAAGTGAGGCCCAGCCCAGCAAGGCAGTGACAGCATGGCCGACCTGTGGCACCCCTGCTGGCTGCCTCTCCACATGCCTTACCCTCGTCCTCAGCTGGGCCTTCCCCACCCCCTGCCCCGCCAGCTGTCACACTCTTCTCTTGCCTTGCAGCCCTGGCCAAAAGCAGCGACTGGATGGACCAGTTTTGGGTGAAGTTCCTGGGCTCGGTCCAGGTCCCCTATCACAAGGGCAACGATGTCCTCTGTGCCGCTATGCAAAAGGTATCCGGAGCCCCTGCTATCTCACCTTGGGGGGAATGGAGGGGCCCCTGGGCCCAACCCTCTGGCAGAGGGATGTGCCTGACGAACCTCCTGCCTGGATGCCCACAGATCGCCACCACCCGTCGGCTCACCGTGCACTTTAACCCGCCCTCCAGCTGCGTCCTGGAGATCAGTGTGCGGGGCGTGAAGATCGGCGTCAAGGCCGACGACTCCCAGGAGGCCAAGGTGACTGGCCGGCCCTGTGCCCTGGCTCCACGGCTCCCCGTGCAGCCTGCCAGGCTTGTCCCAAAGGGGGCCCTTCTTCTCCCAGCCTGCTCCCCTACAGGCAGGGAGACCACATTTGGCGTTTCTTCTCACTTCTGCAGGGGAATAAATGTAGCCACTTTTTCCAGTTGAAAAACATCTCTTTCTGTGGATACCATCCAAAGAACAACAAGTGAGCGGGATGGGACGGGTCCAGGGTAATGGAAGGGGCGAGGTGCCTGGAGCGGCAGGCGGGCCTTTGCCCCACGTCACCCCGCCCACACGCGCACGTCATTCCTACAGGTACTTTGGGTTCATCACCAAGCACCCCGCCGACCACCGGTTCGCCTGCCACGTCTTTGTGTCTGAAGAGTCCACCAAAGTCCTAGCTGAGTCTGTGGGGTACGCGTGCCTGTCCCCTGCCAGGCCGGCCCGGAGTGCAGCCTCATTCACGCCCTGCCCCGCCTCTCTGGCCTCCCAACTGCCCCTGCGTGGGAGCAGCCTGGAGGGTGGCAGGGGCATTCGGAGATGGGCGGAGAGGTTCCTGATGCCTTAGCCGCTGGACTCTTCCTTCAGAGGACCCCTCCAACCCCGCCCCGGGAAACCCACTTCCCAGAGCCCAGCGGCCCCAGTGGGGAGACTAGGGCCTCGAGGGTACCCATTGCGGGTGCCCCCGGCGCCTCCCGCTCACCGCGCCCTGTCTCCTGCCTTCCAGGAGGGCCTTCCAGCAGTTCTACAAGCAGTTCGTGGACTACACCTGCCCCACAGAGGACATCTACTTGGAGTAGCAGCTGCCCCGACGCGCCTCAGGAGAGGACCCTGGCCGATCGTGGGAGCTGGCCCTCCTGAGGAGGGTGCCCCCTGCCCCTGCCAGAGGAGTGGGGGTGGGAGGCGCTGGGTGGGGGAGGGGGGTCACAGGGAGAGGCAAATGGTTTATTGTAATATACGGGGTTAGATTCGTCTGTGGAGGTCGGAGCTGACGGCCTGGGTTGGGAGAGGGCAGGGAGGGGCAGAGGGGTGGAGCCAGGCCTCTGGCCGGAAGGACGCCCACTCACGCCCAGAGCAGAGGGCACCAGCCTGTGCCTGGGCCCCCTGACTGGACTGCTGGCTCCTGCCTTGACCATCCACCTGCAAGTGCCCACCCCGCCCCCGCCCGAACCGAAGAGCCCTGAGCCAGGCCACCTCCTGCGGACTCTGCAGGAAGGGGATGGCACCCCGCGGAGGTGAGGGCCCTGTGCCCAGCTTTGTCCCTCGGTGGTCCCGGGATGTTCCCAACCCCCCACCCCCCATTCTCGCCAGCATGCTGGCCCCTGGAGGCCTAGGACCTCAGCGGGGTGGGGAGGCTGCCGCAGGGCCTGGGCCTGGTGGGAGAGGTGGGCGCAAGAGTAGCCCGGCCCAGCGGGGGCCTCCCAGCTTGGCCCTGTCACCCTGGCCACATGATTAAAGTGCCATTCCTGTCTAGACCGCAGTGGGTGTGTCTCGGGGATCCCCTCTCTCCCTCGCGCAGGCGCACCCAAGAAGCGAGGCTGCTGCTGCGCAAAATAGCTTTATAGGGAGCTGCGGTCACAGTCACAGGTGGGCGTCGTAGTAGTACTCCGCCATGTCTGGCCCGTCGCGCTTGCGCTGCTGGGCTCGGGAGAGGAGGGGCCGTGGTCCTCGAGGCCAGGGGTGCTTGGGTCGGACCCCGTAGTCTGAAGGGAGAGAGGGTCGCCGAGTGTAGTGGGCTGTTGGGGCAGAGGAGACCCTCAGGGCGGGCCCCGGGCCCTCCCCCAGGGAGGGGAAATGGCAAGAGAGGCTACCGTCCACCAGCCCCGAGATCGGCTCAGAGACTTCCAGGGGGCCCGAAAACTCCTCGGGCACAGAGCGCTGAGACCTGTGGGACGTGTTGGGGGTGCTCAGCTCTGTCCCCAAAGGCAAGGCAGCTTCCCCGCGCTGCCACCTTGCGGCCTCCCTGTGGGGCAGGGGCTTGTCGAGAGAGGGCGCCAGGTGGGCGTGGAGCCCGGTGTACGCTACCTCGGAGGCTGGGGGCGAAGGAGTGCAGCTGCCAGAACGAGGTAGAGGAGGAAGAGGCTCAGCCCGGCCCTGGGGGACAGAGCCCCCAGCATGGCGAGAACCATCTTGCTGCAGAGTTCTTGGTTGGTCTCTGCCCCTCCCCCAGAGCAGATGGAACCCGCTGCCCGGGGCCACCTCACAAAGGGCCCTGGTTCAGGGGCTAGGCCGCAGGCCTCCACACTGGAGAGGGGCCAGGGGTTGTGCTCATCGACTGGAGACTGCAGTGGTCAAAGGAAACCCTGTCCAGCGCCATGGCCCTGGGAGCGAGGGCAGGCCTTGCAGGTGGGCAGTCTGGGTGGGTGCTGCCCTTGGCTGGTCTCTGCCTCCCACATCATGTGTCTAACGAGACCTGGCACACCGGAGGCCTGGAGCCCACGTCACTATCCCTCTACCTGGAGACAGCCCGGCTGTTCCCTCGGCAGGCAGCCTTCCTGCCCCTGCGGTCCTGGCTCTGGCACCCCTTGATCCCTGGCAGGGCCTGCCCACTGAAGAATAGTGCCCGATTTAACCCCTTGATGCCACCAGGAGAGAGGCTGTGCAGACGCCTCCCCTCCCACCCTGCTGGTGGCCTCTCTGCACGATGCAGCTCAGAACAGCCTGGAACAGGGCTGCCACAGTTCCCTGCCACCACCGGGGGTCAGAGAGGGTCCTCCAGGTGGCACAGC
Source organism: Echinops telfairi (assembly GCF_000313985.2). Classification (NCBI taxonomy): domain Eukaryota; kingdom Metazoa; phylum Chordata; class Mammalia; order Afrosoricida; family Tenrecidae; genus Echinops; species Echinops telfairi. The sequence goes on along the minus strand of NW_022103958.1, from coordinate 5,377,887 downwards.
CCTGGACCTGCTCCCTGGGGCGGAAGCTTGAAGGCCCAGTTCATGCACAGTCCTGGAATTGGATACCTTGCAGGAGCTCAATAAATGCAGTCTGACGTACAATGATGCAGAATCAGTCCTGAAGTTTGGCCGCTGGCTTTAGGGGATTGGAAGTCGAGGGTTGGGCCCAAGAACTTCAGATAGGCAGTGGTGTCGCTGCCCTCCACCGGGGAGGTCCCTACTTTTCAAGTCTGCCGCCTCATTCACATGCCTGGACGGGCTCCAGCTGGTCAGCCCTGTCCTCCCAACCTGTGGACCCACTTCTCATAGCCCACTGACCCCCGTCCCCGCAGAGAAACCAGGCGCCCACACTCTGCTGCATCCCAAGCCCTTTGCCCTGGACTCTTCCCCTAGCCACTGCCTCAGTCCACAGCCAGTGAGGACCCCATTGCCTGAGCTACCTCCTCTCCCCACCTAGCTGCCATTGCCTACGTCTGCCCACAGTGCCATTGTGCAAGCCGCCAGCTTCACCTACCAGCGCACCCTCCTCCCCTGCTTCACACCCCAGAACTCTAGCCAGGTCAGCTACTCATTCTACGGGGCACTCCCGCCCCCCACAGCATCTTCATCTGCCCGACACCCTGGGTGACAGCACTGTGTAGTGGCCTGTCACTCAGTCTCATAGGGCAGGCATCTACCTGTGTCGCCTCCGTTCATCAGTGACAGCATTCGGCACCCAGTGAGGGGGTCTGGTTCCAGAGGCCATGTGCCCACCTCCTCAGTCCTGCCCTGAGGGCCAGCACATTCATTGGCAGCAATGTCAGGGCAAGGGCCTCCTCCCGGAGGGTGGCTCTCCACAGCCCTCAGGATTGAAGCCCTGCCCACCTCTGGTTAGAAGCTCCATGAGGGGGTGGGGGCGGTGTGGGAAGGTGAGTGGGACCCCGTCTAGGTGCCTTCCCCCTCCCCAACAGCTTGTCCTGTGGTTTAAGGCAGAGTTGACCACCCCACTATGAATAAGGAGCTGCAGGGTGAGGGAGACTCCAGCTCACACCTTGCCTGCCCTCACTGGCTCTCCCCAAGTGCCACTCAGGCTTCTGGTCCCTCCCATCGGCCCAGGTCTGGGCTGTCCTTTCAGGGGAGAAGAGTCTGCTATGCCCTAAGGGTGAGGTGCGGCCATGCAGGCATCAGGACGTGGGTTGGTGAGTGCATAAACAGGCGGGTACAACAGTCTGGACTGCGGCTAGTGGGGTCGGGAGACCGCTGGGTGCTGTCAGCCCACTGCCCAGGCACAGGCTGGTTGGTTTGCGGAGGGAACCAGGGAGGCCGCAGTATGCCCTGCAGCTGCCGAGACAAGTGCTCCACTCCCTAGGCCCGTGGGGTCCCGAGTGTTGAACGCTTTCTGGCAGCTAAAGGAGCCCGGCTCCCAGTCCTGTTGTGGCCTTGACACCGTGGCCTTGTGGGCTGCAGGACACCATGCTGGAGAGCATATGCTGGTGGAGACCAGGGCTCTGCCCACAGAGGCCAGCCAGAGCTGAGTGCCCTGCACGTGGGCACAGAGAGGCCACATGCTTGGGCATGGCCAGAGTCAGTTTTATTAGGGAAGGGGGGGCCGAGAGACCAAGGGTTGAGCCACTTGGCCCACAGCAGCCCATGCCACCCTGCCCTCCCGACGCCCCACCCAGGGCATCTGTTAGCCCCAGTTGTAGAAGTAAATTTTCTGCCAGGTGGGTAAGTAGTCCATAAGCGGCCCTGCAACGAGAGAAGAAAGTGGATGCAGGGCTGCGGCACTGCCCGCCCAGGAAGGTGCTCCATGGAGGTGCTTGCAAGCCACCACCCCTATGTAGGGGCCTCCGCCCCATTTACAGGCAGTGCCCTCAATGTTGTGGGTCCTCAGAGCAGACTGGAAGGCCCTTTTCTGACAGACAACCCATCACCCACAGCCATGGCCTCACGGCTTCTTAGGACACCAGGGCGGGAAGGCTTGAACATGATTCTTTGACCATCCCTTCCACCACAGCAGCCTACCTCGAGCACCCCACCCCCACCCCGTCCATGCCCAGGGACTGCTACCCCACCCAAGAAGGCAGGAAGACAGGCCCGCCCCCCACAAGAACTGCCCAGCCTGCCCCACACTTACTCGTGACCAGGCCAATGCCAGGGACGTGATCTGCCAGCAGCTGGAGCAGGAAGAGGATCCTGGCCCTGGGGGAAGGATCCCGGGCTGGTGGGTCTGAGACCCTGACAACTGACTAGAGGCTGTGGGCTAGAACAGCCACCCATCTCCACCCCAGCCCCAGCCTGGGCTTCTCTTCTCAGGGCATCCCCTCAGATGTCCCTGTGGCCTTCCCTCTCTTGCTGGGACCACAGCAGCACACCTTCCCAGGGCCTGCCCGGAGGAGCAGTGCTACACAGCCTGGACACTGCCCCGAGGGATGCCCCAGTCTGGCAGGGGTCCAAGATGTGAGCGTCCTGGGCTCTGCTGCTAATGGAAGGTTGGGCGTTCAAGGCAACTCGGCTGTTAGGTGGGAGGAGGCCCTGGCAGCTGCTTCCGTGAGGATGTCAGCCAAGGGGAACCATGTGGACAGTCAACTGTTGCAGGTGGTCACCGTGAGGCCAAGTCAATTTGATGGCCACCACAGCACTGACAATAGTAAATCAGGTTTCAGAAGAAAACACAGGTAGCCATGGTTTCCCCACTGTCATCGAGTTGATGCCAGTCTGTAGTGATTGACACAGGGTCCCGGAGGTTGCACATCTCTACGGGAGCAGGCAGGCTCATCTTTCTCCAAGGAGGGGTTGTGCATTTTAAACTGCTGACTTTGTCGTTAGCACCACCAGGGTAAATGCATCTCCAGGTAGCAGGCCAGTTCCTTATACGCAAGGGTTTTGTCTCACAACCCCAGCCACTGTGCAGGCCCCCCTCTCTGGATGTCTGGTCTTGGGACGGCCCCCAGGAGACCTGCACCCTCCTCCCCTCAAGGTCATTCACGTCAGGCTGAGGGAGGGGGGACTCCGCACAGCCAGGGTAGGCCGGTGAGTACATGGATTTGGGGTGTGGGTCTGCCACTGGCCTAATGAATGGTTCTGGTGAGGGGCCCGACCTCTCTGCGCCTCAACTGCCTCCTCTGAGAGTGGGGCAAAGTCAAACTAGTTGGTGGCAGAGGTGAGATGGGGCTAGGGGATGCAGAAGGCCAGCGCCACCCCCTCCCTGTGGGCGGGCCCACGCCTGTCCAGCAGCCCTCTGCGCATGTTTTGGGGGGGGGGGCAGGAAGGCTGGCGCTCCCACTCACTCGGAGAAGCGGTCGTAGAAGGGCGAGCGCAGCAGATAATAGAGCAGCAGGATGGTACGCCGCCGCAGCTCCAGGCGCTCCCTCCGTGTCAGGCCCCTCCGGTCGCTCAGGAGGCTCAGGCTGAAGGTGGGGGTAGACGTGGTCAGAGCAGGAGCCACCTGACAAGGGCCAGCCCCAGCCAAGCTCCCCAGGGTAGAGATGACCAGGGTGGTCCAGTCCAGCCCCATCTATGGGTCCTAACCCTGGAGGGGCATGACATCACCCTTGGCTTTGACATAATCAAGATAACAGGCCAGGTACAAGGGCCCTTGAGGTGCAGAGGAGGGAGAATGGCCCGGCTCACCTGGTGACGTCCACTGCACCAGACAGGAGCCAGGGCGCCCATGAGCGCTGGCCCCAGAGGCCCAGGCTGAGCACTGACGGCCACGGCGTCAAGGAAGTCTCCAGCACACCCGGTGGCTGGCCCCCTCCCCAGCCCAACACCCACCTGCAACCCCCAGGGAGGCCTGCGCCAAGGATACAGTGCAGCAGGGGCCGGGCAATGTACAGGGACTCTGCCAGGGTCTCCTGCAGCCCCAGGGGCGTGGGCGAGGCGCTCAGCTCCTGCTGCTGCTGCAGCTGCTGCTTCTCCCGCTGCTGGGGGGCGCCCCAGTGCCTGGAGTGCAGGGACGGGGCTGAGAGGAGAGTTGTGTGTGAAGCGGAGTCTGGCAGGGCTGGGGAGCTATCCCTCATCCCAGGCTGGGCTGCACTCACTGTTCTGGAGGGTCCGCACCACTCGGCTAGACCGCTTCCCCACGTAGGGCTGCTCCTGGCTGTCAGGGCTGGGCTCGCCATCTAACAAGGATACACAAAAGCCACTGTCAGAGGGACATGACCGCAGGGAGCCTGCAGAGAACACAGGGTACTATGTGCTACCCTGGCTCAGCTGGAGCAGAACTTGTACAAGGCAGCTGGCAGGGCTCAGCACAGGGCTGTCCACAGGGGAGTGATCTGCAGCCCTCCTGGCCCTCCTTGGTCCGGCCCTTGGTAGCTAGCATCTATGAGCACCCAGAACTGGCCAGAGACTGTGCACCCCAGGGAATGGAGGAGGGCAGATGGCATCCACCCCGGGCGGGGGCAGGGTCCAGAGGTACAATGGCTTGAAGGGAGACTGACTGGGCCCCCCTCTCCTGCCCCCCTCTTCTGTCTGCTCTGCCTGCTACCCACCTCTTACCTCTGACATCCCAAGTCCAGCTCCGACCCTAACCTCTGTTGTCCCTTTCTGTACAATACGGGGGAAGGGTGGTCTCCAGTCACGGTGTGCCTACCGAGAACTCCACACCAACACCCGCCCCCCAAGTAGAGTAGAGGCTTACCCTGGGTCCGCGCCTGGCTATCCCTGTCCAGAGGGACGATGGGGGGTGAGGTCTGGAGGCCAGCCTTGAACCACATCAGCAGAAACATCCGAAGCACAGCCCTAGGGGAGGGAGTGTGGGGAGTTGGCAGGGCACCCTGCTGAGCACCAGCTGTAGTGGACACCAGGTTCCTCCCTCCAGTACTGCCCCCCCAGCCCCCAGCCCCACATACTTGGCCAGCTGGATGAGGGCGATGACGAGCCAGCGGCCCACTTCGCCCCACACCTTGGCGGCTCCCATCTCCATGAACACCTCCACGCACTCCAGCACGCTCAGCCATGTCAGCAGCTTCTGCTGGGACAGCGACTGCAAGGGCCCCATGCCAGGGGCTCAGGGTCTCCCCAGGGTCCAGGCTCTTCCCCTTGGGGGCTCCTCTGGACTGTCCCTTGGACTGTCCCTCTTCCCATGCCTAAGTTCAAATACCCAGTCCAGGCTGGTAGCCTGGAGCCCACTCTCCTCACTCAAACCGAGCCCAAAGACACTTGTCCACGTGTCACCCAATGAGCTGAGCCGGTGTGGGGCCCTCAGGGCTGCAGGTCAGCATGCTCCTCTGTAAGACACACCCCCCGAGGGGTGGGGGGGTGGGGGGCGCGGCCCTGGCAGGGTCCTCACCACTGGCAACTTTTTCCGCAGCTCTTTCCGGAGGATGCCATCATTGAGCAGCACGAGCAGGTTGGAGGCGGAGTACACTGAGGGGCGGAGCGTGGCTCTGAGCTGCTGGCTCGGCGGCTTCCCCTGTCACCCTCAAGCCAGAGCTGCAGCAATCGCCCGCCTATCACCTGCTGTGCTTGGCCACCCACAGACTATGTGGAAACCAACCTGCCTCTCCACCCGCCTCCTGGGAGCCCTCCCACGTGGGCGGCGGGGCCAGGAGCAAGTGGACCTCAGCGATGCGCTGGCTACTGCCCTCCGGGTCATTCAGGGCCCAGAACTGTCCACTGGGTGCCCGCACCTCCTAGCCTTTGCTGCCCCCAGACCCTGTCCCTGAAATTAGATTCCCTCCCTCCCTTCTTTCAAAGCCAGTTCATTCTCTGGGGGCCTTCACTTCCAGGGCGCACTGGGCAAACACACAGGGCAGCCTTTACGGTCTGGGCTCCTGCAATTGGAGAGATCTGGGTTGGAGTGCTGGTTCCCAACCTCACTCTTCTGCTCGCACTGGTCGGCACCCACCTCGGCGCACACTGGGGAAGATTAACGGGGTAAAGGCAAGGAAGGTGCGGCTGGGGGTGACCACTCAGTCCAGGTGCCCAGGCCAGTCCCCACCATGGAGACACCGAGGGCCCAGGGCAGGGGGTGCGGACCTTCGTCCAATTCAGGCTGAAGTACCGACAGCCCAGGCCCGAGCCAAGTCAGTGATCCACTCCACCCACCCCAGGGGCCGGCTCACCCAGCTCCGACAGCTCATGAGAATCAGCGAAGCGACCTGGGGAGAAGGCACGAAGGAGAAGTGGTTGAGCGGGCGCCTTACCCTGTTGACTTCAGGTCCCCAGATGACCCTTCCCAGCGTCCGACGGGATCCTAGAAAGAGCCTCCCAAGTACAGCCGTCACCACTACGACTTTGCAGAGGAAGACAGTGGGGGGGTGAGGGGGTCGGGGCCTGAAGGTATGGGTCAAAGGTCAGAGTGGCACCTGCCAGCAAGTAACTGAGGCCCCGCACAGCCGTCTCCAGCTGGGCCGTGGCGGCAGGGTGACGAGTCACATACTCCTGGTAACGGAGGCTCAGGAGCCGCAACTTCTCCATGCTGCCCTCCAGACTGACAGACCACAGACCGACACAAGACGGCTGGCGGAGCCCAGCTTCCTGCGCCCTCCTTCCTGCTTCCGGTCCTAGGCCCGCCTCTCCGTTGCTTAACTTCCGCGGAGCCGGAGGATGGTGACGCGAAGAGCCATTGAATTTCTCTTCACCCCATCTTCCACTTCAGTAGTGTCTAGTGGCTGCGGGCCTAATCCCGCCCTCCCTGCGCCATCAAGTCATTGGCTAACATCCTCTCCGCCCGGACATCCAACGCCGTCAGCACCCGGCTCTTCCGCCTTCCGGTTTGGCTGCCCTTGCGCACGCGCATTTGCAGCTCCGGAAAGGTCTGGTGACAGGCTGAGCAGTTCATTCTAGAGAAGAGGCCAAGAACCCGGAATCTTTTCAATCGAACGCCGAGAGGCTCGATCGGGAAGGCCGGATTTTAAAGGGCTGGAAGGAGCCTCCGCAGACTGTCTCCTCTCCCCACCAGAGATGGTGCTGGGGACACAGGCAGCGAGGAGCCCGGCTTCCAGGCTCAGCCTCGACGGCGCTACGGTCCCGTCTCTCGCACGGGCTGGGCTGCCAAGGTCGCGCACCTGCACGGCCCCCTCCGCAGAGCAAACCCTGGCCCGGCCTCAGGCTCTGGTCGCTGGGTGACCTTGGGTGGGACTTTCCCCTGTCTGCTGGGCCTCGGGTTTCCCGGACTACAAAATGGTTTGCGGATTGGTCCTTAAATTCAGGATCAATCTCAAAGTACTTTCCGGCCCCCAGAGGCTCCGCCTGGTCCTCAACCGCGCCCCCCAAGACAGACTTCCTGAGAATCCCTTTGCAAATAGGACACGCTCCTTGGAAGGGGTGGTGGCAGGAAAGCGACGGGCTGAGTGGGTGCAGACGCGAGGCGGCGGCCGGTGATTGGCTGCGGGAGGGGGGCGGGGCCTTGAGGCTGCGCCCTTAGGGACCACGCCCGCAGGCTTGAGGCAGGCGAGACTACTAACGTTGTGCATCCTTTTCCTGAATCCTGCTCCCCCAAAACGCCCTGCTGGCGCTGGGGTGAAACGCTTGGTTGCTAAACGAAGGGCTGCGCCGTGGGAGAAAGATACGGCAGTTTGCTTCCTTAAAGACAGCCTTGGAAACCCTACGGGCAGTTTTTATTCGCCGCTTTTGGATGCCAGCAAGTCGGTTCCGACCCATAGCGACCCTATGCACTACAGAAGGAGACAGTGCACGGCCTTGCGCCATCCTCACAATGGTTCCTGTGCCTGAGCCCATCGGTGCGGCCGCCGTGTCCATCCGTCTCATGGAAGGCCTTCCTCGTTTTCCTTTTTTATCCTTGTTTACACAAGAGCTCAAAAAATTGGTTTAAAGACTCATATTTGTTTCCCTCTATGAAAATCTTTAGTAAAAGGCGAAAGATTTATCCGATTTGAAGAGAAACCAAAGTATCGTTTTTTTAAAAATCATTTTATTGGGGGCTCTTACAGCTTTTATCATAATGCATCCATTGTATCAAGCACATTTGTACATATGTTGGCATCATCATTTTCTTTTTTCATGGAGTACTATTTTTATTTAAAAGGATGACAAACAATTATGGTTATTCACATGGGGTATTTTGCAGACATTTTTACCCATAAGTAAAGCATTTGATTGTCACTTTGAGAGAAACATCTGACAGTATTTGTTGCCAGTGATAAGAACTTAAGCTTTCAAGTGAAAATTAAAATTTTGTAAAATTATTTTTCGCTACCATAAGATTGACAGTGAATTAATACTTATAGAAGTTTTCTGATGAGATCAATGGAAGAGATTTTTTTCTTTTAAAAATAATTTTATTGGGGGCTCATACAACTCTTACCACAACCCATCCATCCATCCATTGTATCAAGCACATTTGTACATTTGTTGCCATCATCATTCTCAAAACATTTTCTTTCTACTTAAGCCCTAGGTATCAGCTCCTCATTTTTATCCCCTCCCTAACCCCACCCTCCTTCCCTCACGAACCCTTGATACTTTAGAAATTATTATTATTTTGTCATGTCTTACACTGATCGTTGTCTCCCTTCACCCACTTTTCTGTTGTCCATCCCCCTGGGAGGGGGTTATAGGTAGATCATTGTGACTGGTTCTAACTGCTCCCCACATCTTCCCCTTCCCCTCCTGGTATGCTCCAAGGCTTTCCTCTTTTTCACTGCCTTTGCACTTTGCCAAAATCTCCAGGGACTGCTTTCTCCTGAAAAGATGTCCAAGTATGTGAGAAGAAGCCTTGCCATCCTTCCCTCAAAGGAGCCTGTGTGTTCTTCAAGGTCGGAACCCATTCAATGACAACGGGTTGATCCCCTCTTCTAGACTCACAGTGACCCTGCAGGGCGGTAGAACTGGCCTGGTGGGTTTCCCAGACTGGAACTCTTCACAGGAGCAGAAGAGCCCATCTTCCTCCAGTGCCGCGGCTGGGGGTTCGGAACTGTTACCCTCGAGTTAGCCACCCAGTGCATAACCACTCGGTGACCTGGGCTCCTTTATTCTTTCTGCCTTACTCACCCTGCCCTGCTCACCCCCAACCCCCTCCATGTATTGTGCTGCATCAGTGGGGAGTTACAGCCGCAACTGCCCTCCACCTGCCAAGGGCTTCAGGAGAGACAGAGGTCTGGGAGAGCTGAGGAGGTACCTGGGCATGGGCACCCACGAGGCAAGCCGGCAACTGGGATCAGGCCCTGCTCGCAGGGCATTCAGTGAGGGCCTCTTTTTCCCTTCCTCTCTGCAGTGAAGTCACAATAAACCCGTTTCCCTAAACCTCACTATGGCCACACTTCCAGCCTTGCCCTCTACAGGGGTCCAGAGTGGACTGCGGGAGAGGGAGGAGTCTTCCACCCTCCCTGGCACCAACTGTGCTCATGCTGAAGGGGAGATAGAGAAGCATCTCCCTGGCCAAATCTGCCCTTGCTGTCAGAGGGCACTGGGCCCGAATGTGGAAGGGAGCCTGAGCCCCACCAGGTTGGCAGCCAGGCTGCCTGAATTTCCTCTCCAGATCCCAAGTGTGATAAAGCCCCAGAGACAAAGAGTGGCCCTGTGTGCAGGAGGCGCCCAGGGCGACCTCTCCCTGCTGGACCCCTGCCTGGGCTGGAAGGGTCTGGGCAAGGTGTGCCAGATTCTCCTTCCTTCTGTGTGCTCAGAGCCACACGGGAAGAGGGAGACCAGTCTAACAAGGACAGAGGAGAACCCTGAGGCCCCAGAGGGGAGTTGATAGTCCTACTACTGCCAGTCTCTGGAAGAGTTGGTCTCAAACTCAGTCCCATGCCTGGAGGGCCAGCACCCTTTCTTCTGCCCCTGTCTGTCTCTGTTCTCATCTGCACCCACCGCCCCCCAACAACTTGTTGCAGATCCAGCAGGTGCCTCCACAGCCTGGTTTCCCCCAGGGGCAAGGTGGAAGGCAAGCTACTGCCAGCATCTCCCTCCAAGCCCCTCCCACAGTACTGAAAGCTTATCCTGGGCCAGGCACTCACTGTGCGCCCAGATTGCCCCCTCACGTGGAACACTCCCAGTCTCTGTCCAGGGGTCTGGGGGAGCTGATCCCCTAGCAGAGTGGTTCTCAACCTTCCTAATGCCGTGACCCTTTCATACAGTTCCTCGTGTTGTGGTGACCCCCAACCATAAAATTATTTCCGTTGCTACTTCATCACAGTCATTTTGCTACTGTTATGAATCGGGTGACCCCTGTGAAAGGGTCGTTCGACCCCCCCCCCAAAGAGTCGCGACCCCCAGGTTGAGAACCGCTGACCTAGCACCTAGCACCACCCCACTGCAGGCTGGAGATGAAGATGGGGTGGGGTGGGGGGTGGCAGGGAGAGGAGGCTAGGGGTTCAAAACTCCACTGCCTGCGTGACACTCATAGCCCCATCTCACAGTTCCCGACACAGTCCCGGACACACATAGCCCCATCTTACACCCTGTTTCCATAGCGACCATCCCCCTGGCCTCCAGAAGCCCAAGCAGGACCCAACACCAAGGCCCCTTTCTCCCAGAGAAAGGCATCCCGGCCTCCCTGAGATGACTGGGGTGTCAGGCTAGGTTGTTCACTTACAGCCTCTTTCACAGCCGTTAGACTCTGCAGCCCGAGGACATTTATCCAGCCCGGCTGGTGTTTTTGGCCCATTTGTTTTTTTACTTCAAAATAAGATATGTGCAGTATGCATAGGAATTTGTTCATAGCTCTTTTTTAGACTGCAGTCCGGCCCTCCAACGGGTCTGAGGGACCTGAACTGGCCCCGTTTAAAAAGTTTGAGGACCCCTGGGTTAGAGGAAAGACTGGTGACCAGTCCGGTTTCAAGTCCCCCACCCCAGGCCGACCCAAGTCTGGGCAGCCACCCATTCCCATCACACGCATTTCCTGAGCACCCGGTCCTGCTGGCCGCTGGGGACTCAGTGCACAACCAAAGAGATAGTCCTTGTCCCCACCCTCACCCCACCCCCACCTCCATCCAGTGCAGCTTAATTCTTGGAACCAGCCAGGCAACAAACAATTACTAATTCAGATGGTGATACACTGATGTGGAAGAAAATACCCCTAGGAAGAGAGACACAGGAAGTCACCGGTTCCGCCAAAGTCCTCAGGGTATGCAATCCTGGAAGAAGGTGTGTCAAAGGCAAGTCCCAGGTCAAGAAGCGCTTAAGGAGGAGCCGGAGGAGGAGGCTGGCAGAAGGCTTTTCAGCCTTGTGGAGGGATGGCAGGGCAAGAGAGCTTGTTGGTTGTCTTCAAGACCCAAGCCCCTGCCTTCAAGTGGATTCGCACTCCGACTCCTAGGAGTGACCTTACAGGGCCTCTGGAGGCTCCCGCGGATTTCCAAAGCAGGACTCTTGAGAAGTGTAGAACCACTGGCGGTTTGGAATAGTGACCTTATGGAGAATCAGCTGGATGCACCACACCACCACAGGCGGGCCCTTCTCGGAATCCTGTGCTGCTATCACAAACAGGCCACACGTGGGTAGCTTTAACAAACAGAAACTTACTTTCTCACGCTTTAGGAGGCTGGGAGTCTGAATCCAGGGTGCCGGCCTAGAAGGCTTTCTCTATCTGCTCTGGGCTTATTCCTCAGTGAGCTTTCTAGGACTTGGGAGTTTCCCCCTAACCCCCCCTCTCCACTAACCTCTGTGCCCCAATTTACTCTTTTAACATCTCCAAGGCTTAAAGGTTTAAAACATCGACCTTAACAAAGCCCTCCCCAAATGGGTTAGCACCGCAGGTACCTGTATAAAGCCCTCACTGCCATCCAGTCGATGCCTACTGACGCAGCACAGGGCAGAACTGCACCCGTGACTTCCGGAGACGGCAACTCTTCGTGGGAGTGGAAAGTTCCGTCTTCCTCCCGAGGAGCGGTTGGGGCTGGTGGTTTCAAACCGACGACCTAGCGGATTAATAGCCCCGTGAGTACCGCTACACCTCCCGGGTTCCTTCGGCACCAGTATAGGGTTTAAGATTAACCACACTTATCTGAGGGGACAAGGAGGGGATGGCCTGAGACAGCCAGGACCAGAGTGGCCTTGTCACTTCAAGGGATTAACTGAGGGGTGGCGGGTCTAACCCTTGGCCCGGGGCCGGGCACGGAGCAGGCATCACTCCGTCCGGCCGTCGTTGTTCTTGTTCACGGTCCAGAGCGCCCACCAGCCAGAGGCGACGCTGGGGCCTGCTGCGGGTGCGAGCGGAGGGCCGGGAGAGTGACCCAGGCAGTCTCGGCCCGGCCGCCCACGGATGGGAGGCCCCAAGCCGGTTCCGGGCCGGGGGGCGACCTTCACCGCTGCTTCACAGGGCCGCTTTGTGCTGGCCGGGCCACCTGGGCGCAGGGCGGGGGCTCCACTCCAGGTGTAGGGCGGCTCCGGGACAAGTCTGGGCCAGCCCCGCCCCCTGTCCTCAGAGCAGGTGCTCAGGACCCCCGAGGCTCGCATTCCAGCCTATCCCCCTGAGCCTGCTGCGCTCGCCGGGCCCTTTGATCCCAGGCAGGGGTCAGGGGCCCCTCCCTCAGCGGCGGGGAAGGGGAGGAGACCGGGCCCCAGAGCCGGGATGGGGGGGGGGGGGAGCTCGAGCCAAGGTAACGGGGCCCGGGACTTGCCGCAGCCACCTCCCCAATATTAGTGGGCGTCTCACCCCGGACAGGGGCTGCCCCGGTTCCCTCCAGGAGAGGGGAGGGGCCGGCAACCGGCAGGGGCAGGGCCAGGCCTCAGGGGTCTCCCCGCCCCTGCGGGCTGGGCCCAGCGAGGTGAAACCTGAGCCCAGGTTGGGGGCGGGGCCGGCTCCCAGGGACTAGGCGGGCCAGCGTCTCGGGCCCCCTGCTCGCACCTCGCGGGACTCGCGGAGCGACCGCTGGGCCAGCCGGGCCGCAGGAGCAGGTGAGGGTGGCGAGGCGGCGGCGCGGAGGCGAGGACGGGCGGCCGTCGGGCCCCGCCGCACAGGGCTGGCCCCGGCTTTCCCCGCCGGCTCCCGAGGGCCTGTGCTGGAGCCCGCAGCCCGGGGGGGCGCACCCCGCCCAGAGCGCCCTTGCAGGCGGCCATGCTGCCCCGAGGGCGCCCCCGGGCGCTGGGGGCCGCCGCGCTGCTACTGTTGCTGCTGCTGCTGCTCGGCTTCTACCTGCTCGGCCCGGACCTGGACTGTGAGCGTTGCGCGTGGGGGGGCGGGCGGGGACCGGGGCCCTGACCTGTTCACTGACGCCACGTGTCCCCCCAGACGGGCGACTGCGAGGGCCTGCGGTGCTAGACGGAGCCCTGCCGTGGGACCACAACCACTCGGCCTGTGTCCCACTGCGGTCGCTGTTGCCCAAGTGCGAGGTAGGTGCTGGCCGAGCGCACCTGGTGGGTGGCAGGAGCCCCTCGGGGCGCCCTGAGCCCGTCCATCTGGGTATACTAACACCTGGCGTCAGCTGGAACCAGCCAGCTGGAGGAGCCTCAGGTTTGCACCTGGTCTGCCCCCGGCCTCAGTTTACGATTTGTGAAATGATCTCCTGCCCCTCCCCCTTCTTCCCTGGCTCCTTGCAGTGGGGCTACTGTAGCCCTAAGCCAGGCTGGTCACCTAGGGGTCCTCACAGTTTACTAGGGGCAGGGGACCAATGCTGGCCTCGGTATGCCCTCCCCAGCTTTTGCATGTGGCCATCGTATGTGCAGGCTATAATTCCAGCCGGGATGTTGTCACCCTGGTCAAATCCCTACTCTTCTACAGGTATGGCCTGGTGTCTGTGGGGGAAGTGGGGGCACGGCCTGGTGTCTGGAGGTGGGGAGGGGAGGGGAAGAGGCACAGTGTCTTAGGCAAGCGTCAGTGTCTCTCGGAGCCGCAGTTTTCCCCTCTGCGACAGGAGGACAGTGTCCTCTGCCTTTGGAGAGTGGGGGTGGGGCTGTGTGGAGCTGGGGATGGGCCAGCTCTGCAGACTTGGCCCCCCAGGGGCAGCTGCCCTGGGCTGTTCTGTTGAGCCCTCAAAGCTTCCTCCCTGGCCCCTTGAAGGAGAAACCCCCTGCACCTCCACTTGGTGACGGACTCCGTGGCCAGGAACATCCTGGAGACACTCTTCCACACTTGGATGGTACCTGCCATCCGAGTCAGCTTCTACAACGCTGACGAGTTCCAGGCAGGTCCCTGAGCCTTCTCCCTGTCTCCCGAAGGGTCTTTCCCACACCTCGCCATCCTCCCTAGGCAGTCACCCTTGGGGATGCCCCTGCCTCCTACTCTGCACCCCCCTCCCTCGACTGCATCCCAGCTCTCAATCCTACACCTCTGCCAACCTTACCCTGCAGTCCCAGGTCTCCTGGATCCCCAACACCCACTACTCCGGCCTCTATGGGCTCTTGAAACTAGTGCTGCCCAGTGCCCTGCCCTCTGACCTGGCCCGGGTCATTGTCCTCGACACAGACGTCACCTTCGCTTCTGACATCGCGGAGCTCTGGGCATTTTTTGCTCACTTTTCTGGTGAGAGGCCTGGACCGCCGCCACCCCCGCCCCCCCTGCCTGGCCGGGAGCACTCCGCCATGGTCCCGCAGCAGCCTCAGGCAGCCCTTCTCACACCCTCCCCTCCTAGATAAGCAGATGATTGGTCTTGTGGAGAACCAGAGTGACTGGTACCTGGGCAACCTCTGGAAGAACCACAGGCCCTGGCCCGCTTTGGGCCGGGGGTTTAACACAGGTGAGGGTAGTGGCAGGGAGTAGGTGGGAGGATGGGCTACTGGTCCTTGGCCCTGGAGGATGGGCTACTGGTCCTTGGCCCTGGAGGTGCAGCGTGACAGGATAATATTGTGGAAAGAACACTGAATAGATAGCTAGAAACCAGTGCCAACCACATGGCCGCAGACCTCTCTGCCCAGTGGCTTAGGGCCCCTGAGCCTCTGCTTCCCTTATCTACTGACTAACTGGAGGTGTGCTGGGGGGGCGGGGGGAGGATTTTACCAGCCTGGGGCTCACTGAGCACAAGACGATGGCTGGGGAGAGGCTACCCTCGCCCTCGGGAAGACTGATACTTTACAGAAGTAGTACAGCTCCCATCTACAAGGTTAGACAATACCAGTCAGTGGTCAGGTACCAGATGGGCATTTCAGAGCTCACCGAGGTCCCCGACCCCCGTGACCACCACTCTTGGCTGCAGGTGTCATCCTCCTGAGACTGGACCGGCTTCGGCAGGCTGGCTGGGAGCAGATGTGGAAGGCAACCGCGAGAGGAGTGCTCCTCACCCTGTCGGCCACCTCTCTGGCTGACCAGGTCTGCAGGAAGGAACCCTTGGGAGGGTGGGGGCAGGCCTGGGGCCCGACATGTGACAGCTGTCCCTGCCCAGGACATCTTCAATGCTGTCCTCAAGGATCATCCAGGGCTGGTGCTGCTGCTGCCCTGCACCTGGAACGTGCAGCTGTCTGACCACACGCTGGCTGAGCACTGCTACTCTGAGGCGTCAGACTTGAAGGTGGGGGGCAGGGAGAGGGACGGTGGGGAGGGGAAAGCCCCCACCTTCTCACGGGCAAACCCCCCCCCCCACACACACACACACACACACACTCCATCCCAGGTGATCCACTGGAACTCGCCAAAGAAGTTCCGGGTGAAAAACAAGCATGTGGAATTCTTCCGCAACCTCCACCTGACCTTCCTGGAGTACGATGGAAACCTGCTGCGGAGGGAACTATTCGGGTGCCCGAGCCAGGCCCCACCTCAGGCTGAGCAGGTAAGGCGGAGCCCACTCCCCTTCCCCCTGCTCCAGCAGGCCCTAGTCGCCTCTCAGGGCACGTGCCTGCCTGCCCCTCTCCCAGCTGCAGCTCGCCCTGGCACAGCTGGATGAGGACGCAGCCTGCTTTGAGTTCCAGCAGCAGCGGCTCACCAGGACCCGCGTGCACCTCACCTTCCTGCCTTTTGAGCTGCCGCCACCCAGGCGCCACGACGTCACCCTGGTGGCCCAGCTCTCCATGGACCGGTGAGGGCACACAGCATGGGCTACTTGGGAGGGCGGGCTCCCTGCCAGGCCTGTCCCTCAAGGGGTCCCAGGAACTGGAGACAGAGACATGGGCTGCAGAGCTGTTCAGATGCCCAGAAGTGCGCATGCGTTGGGAGCCAGGGACTGTGGGCCAGGCTTAGGGGCTCTGGCCCCAAGTCTTACCTGTAAGGGCATTGTACCCATCTGGCGGGGTAGTTGGGAAGACCCAGCTTCGCAGGAGCCGTCTGGGGTTCTGCAGGAGCCGAGGGAGCTGGGGAAGGGTTGCCAGACCAGCTGCCTGGCCCCAGGTTGCAGATGCTGGAAGCCCTGTGCAGCCACTGGCCGGGCCCCATGAGCCTGGCCCTGTACCTGACCGACGCCGAGGCCCAGCAGTTTCTGCGCTTCGTGGAGGGCTCGCCGGTGCTCTCGGCGCGGCGCAACGTGGCCTACCACTTGGTGTACCGAGAGGGGCCCCTCTACCCCGTCAACCATCTGCGCAACGTGGCCTTGGCCCAGGCCCTCACGTCCCACGTCTTCCTCAGCGACATTGACTTCATGCCGGTCTACTCCCTCTACGACTACCTCAGGTGGGGAGAGAGGGTCAAGCACTTTCTCGGGGCTGCCTTGGGAGAGTTGGGGGTCACTAGGGCCTGTTTCACAGGGCACCTCTGCTTGTTGGAGCCCCCCACGGGGCCTTGGGGTGAGATGAGCCAAGACTCCCCAGGGAAGGGCTCCAGACCAAGTTAAGGCGGAGCTGGGGCACCCAGCACTGGAGGGGGTTCCCCTCGTGTTCATGACAACGCCTCCTCCCAGGGCCTCCCTCGAGCAGCTGGAGCTAGAGAGCCGGCGGAAGGTGGCCCTGGTGGTGCCGGCCTTCGAGAGCCTGCACTACCGCCTCCGCTTCCCTACTTCCAAGGCCGAGCTGCTGGCCCTGCTGGACGCCGGCACCCTCTTCACCTTCAGGTAGGGGCACGTGTCCTGCAGGCATGCTTCCCACATGTGCCCCCCAGCTCCTTACCCTATCCTGCGCCACAGGTACGATGTGTGGCCCCGGGGTCACGCGCCCACGGACTACGCCCGCTGGAGGGAGGCGCAGGCCCCGTACCCAGTACAGTGGGCAGCGGACTACGAGCCGTACGTGGTGCTGCCGCGTGACTGTCCCCGCTACGACGCCCGCTTTGTGGGCTTTGGCTGGAACAAGGTGGCCCACATCGAGGAGCTGGATGCTCAGGTGAAGGGCCGCCTCTCTGCCTTGGGGGGGGAGGGGGGGCAGGAAGCAGCGCGGCACCCCCGCGACAGTCGCTGTTGTAGGGCGCTGGAGTGGGGGCTCTCCAGCACAGT
The DNA here is from genome assembly GCF_000313985.2 of Echinops telfairi. Lineage (NCBI taxonomy): Eukaryota > Metazoa > Chordata > Mammalia > Afrosoricida > Tenrecidae > Echinops > Echinops telfairi. Next base: position 5,360,716 of record NW_022103958.1, on the reverse strand, counting down.
CGGGACTGTCCCCCTGCCGCCCCGCCCCGCAGGAATATGAGTTCCTGGTCCTGCCGGAAGCCTTTACCATCCACATGCCCCATGCGCCCAGCCTGGACATCTCCCGCTTCCGCTCCAGCCTCGCCTACCGCGACTGCTTGCGGGCCCTGAAGGAGGAATTCCACCAGGACCTGTCCCGCCGCTATGGGGCCACTGCCCTCAAGTACCTCACTGCCCTGCAGCAGCCTCGGGGCGTCTTGTGATCTCCCCTGGCCTTGGGCTGCTCTTGCCTGGCTCAGCTGCACCACTGCATGTGGGGAGCTGCCTCTGCCCCTCCCAAGGACACTGCTATTTAAGTTATTTACCCTCTCCATGGGGAGGGCAGGGGCATCTGTGGTGGGGCCTGGGGTCCACCCATGCTGCTAATCCCCCATTGGGGTCCAGCCTCCCCCTGCCCCAGCCGGTTTGGGGCTGGTTCCCCGTCCCAACGACCTATACCTCTTTTTCATAATTAAAGTTTGAAAAAAAAACCCTTGTATGCCCATTCCTCTTGGTTTGGGGGCTCGGACTTCTTAGGAAGTCTCGTGCAACTGCAGTCACAGGAGGGGCAGCAGTGTCAGGGCCAAGG
>NW_022103958.1:5300628-5360009 GCF_000313985.2 Echinops telfairi | reverse complement strand
CCCCGCCCTCCCTTGCCCCAAACCCAACACTATGAGGCCAACAGACTTTATCTGGCTTTATTTAGTAAAATGTTAAAATAAATAAATACAAATTGATCAGCTGCTCTGTACCCCTCCCGCCCCCTCAAAACAAAAAACAAACAAACAAAAACAAAAACTTTGAAGCACAAAACTCGAAATACAAGTTCTACCAAGACTGAAATCACAAAGGGCATGGACAAGAGACAGGGTTGGGGCTGGATGACCTCGGACCAGTCCTGCCCTGCCTGACCGCAGCTAGCCCTGGGCGCGGGAGGACAGGGCTCCAAGGCTGCTGTGCGGGAGGATGGCGTCCCCAGGGAGGATCGCCTGCTGGGTGGAATGCCATCTGAGTCTTGCCCACCCTGGACAAGGGCTAGATTTAAGAGTTCTCAGTCTGGCTCTCGGAAGAGGGTACCCTCGGCTTGCCCCCATCACTTAGCTGGTGTGAGGGTCAAGGAGGGATCTTCCCAGGGGTCCCCCCCCCACTGGCTCCTGGGAGAGGACAGGCTGCAAGTGAGGTGAGGAGGCGCCTGTTTCCTGCAGAGTGTGCCCAGCTGAGGCGTGTGCGGAGGCCCCGTCAGAAGCTTACCCAGATCTGAACTGCCTCATCCACCATCAACCACAGAACCTGGAAACCCAGGGCTTCAAAAGCCTGCCCCATTGGGCTCATGACCCCCCCGAGCGAGCCCTTGCCTCCTTAATTAAGCCCTTTAGACAGAAACCATGACCACACTCTGAAAGGAAGCAAAGGGAACGATGTCAGAGTGCCAGCAGACTGGGGGCAAGGGGTGTGCCCCCCGGGCATGCTCCCTCCACTTGGCTGAGGAGGGTCCGCACAGGGCCTGTGCAGCCACCACCAAGGCCTGTGAGCTCTCGCCAAGAACTTGAGGGTGGGAGACGCAGGCGGAGGGCGGGCCAGGAAGGGGCACTGGGATGGCACGCAAAGCCCCGTGCAGGGGAGCCGGAGGCAGTACAGCCGGCAGATGGGCCTGGCAGGAAGAGAATCAGAAGGGGCGAGCTCTGCCGAGGCGAGACAAGACTGGGCAGGCGGCACACAGAAGGGCCTGCAGGCGGCAAGAGTGATGAGATGAGAACAGCATGACCTCACTGCCTCCAGGGCCTGGCACCTGACCCGCTACACGCAGGAGAGGGACTCCTAGTCAAGGCCCTGTGGGCACCCTTCCCCATCTCCCAAGCCTGAAGGAGCCTGCTGGTCTCAGACCGGCACCGGCGGCACCAGACACTGAGTCCGGTTCTGACCCCTGGGCACCCCATGTGCACAGAGGGGTCTGAACAAAGGAGGTGACCTTGGAGAAGCCAGGCTTGGCTTCTGAAGGGCCTCTGGATGCATTCAGACTGCCGGCCTTTTTGGCTGGTTGTCAGTCTGCGCCACCAGCGGGGGAGTCCCCAGAGGTACCTGAAAGAGCAGCTACATCCTGGGCTTTGAGAAAGCAGCAGCAGGGTGGAGGAGGAGGAGGAGGCTGGGGGCGACCTGAGTGGACTCAGTGGGTGTGTGTGTGGGGGGAGGTGTTGTGGTGGGCAGGGAGGGGAAGGAGGGTCGCAGCCGGGCCTGGGTGGACAGTGATGGAGCAGGACATGGAGCATGCCACCTTATCTTTGCAGCCTGGGGATAGAAATAGGAATAAAGGAACGGAGGACTTGGGGCAGGGGCAGGGCTGCACCTTGTACTCGGTGTCAGCTGAGTCGGAAAATCCCAGCTCCGCACTTGGAGGAGACTCCCCCCCCCCCTCTTGCCCAGCTGGACTCTGACTGCTCACGGCAGTAGTCAGCACCTAGTCAGCCTTGTGCCGCCAGAGACCCCAGAAGCAGCTTTTCTGGGAGCAGAAAGGCCTCTGGTGACGACAGCTATCCGACGTCTGTCAGGAAGGCATGGAGCCTGCGGAGCAACCCTCGGCTGACAGGCCCAGACAGCACCCAGCAGGCCTCCAACTCCTCCCCCAGCTAGCCCAGGCACCTCCCAGACAGCACCTGGCTTCTGATGGCGAGGGGGTCCCTCTGTTTGACCTGGCAGTTAGGGCCAGGCTCAGAGGCCTGTGCGGCTGAACTCCTAACTCCCTCTCTCATGCCAACCGAGGAGGAGGGACAGAATTGGCGGGAATGGATGGGGCGTGTTTCCCTCCAGAAACGGCCCTGTTCTGTTGTTTGCTTTCAGGATCCATCTTTGTCTCTGGGCCCAACTAGGTGGGGGGAGAAGTGAATGGGACCCGAGGCTCTGTCATGCTGAGGTGGCGGTGGGGGGGTAGGTTTGGGGAGCAGAGCCACTGCTTCCTGTCAGCCAGGGGAATGAGATGGGCAAAGGCTAGGTCTAGCCTGGGCAGCCACCCAATACAAGCTACTGCCTGCCCACAAGGCAAGATGCTTCCAGAACCCTGTTCTTCTCATGAAGGAAGGCGGCTGCCACAAGCCAAGGCGAGGCTAGCAGAGAGATCGGGCACAGGGGTCTCCCCCTTTCCCCCCAGGAAGCTGCCGGTGGGAGAACTGGAGTGGAGCCCCTTTCTGGAGCCCAGGAGCCAGCGGGCAAAGGATGTGGCTGGAGATTTGGACCTCTCTTCAAAGGTAAGCCCGCCATCAAGACCACCCTTGAGCTGAGACACACCGGGTCCCCAGGAGACAACTGGGCCTCCTCTGTTCCTTCTAAGCACCATGGGCCTGGCCCTCCCCTCCCCTCCCCCACGAGACCAGGTACACAGGCACTCTGGTCACCGTCACCATCCAAGCTGTCCCCCAGGCTCACAATGCTGGTGGCTGAAAGGCAGAGAGCAGCACCAAGGGAAGAGATCTTAGGAGGCACCAGCCCTTGCTCAAGCAGCCACGGGGTGGGCTCTGACACCACCCTTGCACTAGGGCTTCAGAACCGAGGGTGGGGGTGGGGGTGGGGCACTGACAAGATCCCTGCACCAAGAAGAGAGGGCAGACTGTTCTGAGGAGGGAGGGGGGCTGCAGCCCGTCTCTAGGACAGAAACCATGGAGACTAGCCCACCAGTCTTGAGACACAAACACAGCAAAATGTCACCATGATCAGCAGGTTCTGTGCTAAAAAATTATAACTACACAGCGTTTTCTCCAGTTCTGACACCTTTTTAATAGAAATCACTGTTTTTAGGAAACAAATAGCACTTTTGTAATTTTTTTTACAATGTTTCTTACCTTGATCTTAATTTAAGTAACACTAGGAAGACCTCAATATCTTTTATTTTCCTTTTTAATTAAAAAAAAAGTTGTTGTTGATTTCCCCCAGATACAAAGAGTTTGCCCTTGCATAAAAAAACAGTGCCCCAAACGATGACACAGGACTCACAAAGACTCACTGGACCTCACTGACACTAGGTTCCTACTCTACCATGCAGGGTCTCAACTACCCGCAACTGGGCTGTCAGCCTGGAAACAGCTCCGCTAGTCCTTAGTTTAGTTTTTGTTACCGAAAAAGAAAAGTAAAATGAACAACAAAATAAAACCTTGTCTAAAAGAAAAAAAGTGGGGGTGCAGAACGAAACCAGAGGGGAAAGAAAACGTCTCCATTCAGTTCACACACACCTGGGGCGGCTTGGCCCGCACGGAGCTGCTCTCCTGATAAATATAGCAAGGGGCGGAGCTAGTTTTCCAGTCAAAGCCCTGACCCGCCTTCTCTCCTTCCTCGCCACGCCCCTTCCCCCCGCCGGGCCGGGGCAGCCCGCTCTGCTGGTTCTCTGGGTGGCCGGTGGTCCACGGGGCTGCGTGCCCACCCGGCCACCAGAGGAGGGAAGGGGCTGCGGCGGGCGCTCGGCTTCCGGCGTGGGGGGCACCCCCGGCGGGGGCGGCGGGCGGCGAGCTCTGGGAGAAGACCTAGGGGCCACCCTTGGGGTGCACCTCTGGTCGCACTCGCCACCCCCCACCTCCAGACAATATTAAATACTGCTTATGTGATATACTCTCCCGCCCCGGCCCCTCCCGCCTGCCCCTCCCCGCCCCTCTTCTGGGCACCGGTCGGTGAGATTTCGGTTTCCTCTTTTTGGTTTTATCGTAGTGAACGTTTAGAAACAGGAAAGCCCACGCGCTCTTTGGACTTGTCTTCTCTACCTCAACCGACGGCTCGGCAAACAGGGTCTGAAACCTGCCCCCCACCCCTGGGCCCGGCCCGCCCCCCGCCCAAGGGTAACCAAAGCAAACCCGTTGTGGCTGTGGAGGCTGCTGCAGGCACACACTGGTGTATAATCGAGAGAGTAAGTATATTATTTCACTTGGCATGGTGCTGGCACAGAACCTCCAGCTGGCACTATTTCATGTAACATGGTCCAATCTTTGCATGTACACACAGAATAAGAAGGATCAATTGGCAAACTGGTGCCTCCTGGCACAAGCATCTTCTCTCTCTCTCTGGAACCAAAGAGCCAAAAGCATTCTGTACTTTCCAGAAGAAGTCTGGCTTCGCTTCTCTAGTCGTCAGCATCGCTCCTCTGGCCGCCGGGATCCCGCGGCCTCTCCCTGCGGGGCTCTGTTATTTAGTCTCTTCCCCGGGGTTACAGTTCACTGTGCAGCTCTGGGAGGAGGGCGAGGGCGCCGGCGTGGCGGCATTGGCAGGGGGCGTGCAGTCCGGGCCATTGGCGATGGCCCCCACAGTGGCCTCAGAGTCCACGGGTCTGGAGAGGTCGATGCCATGGATGAGGCGGATCAGCTGCTTTACCTTCTCCAGGGAGCCGTGCATTTCCTTCTGCCTGGCCAGGATGGTGTTCTTCATTTCCATGCATTTCTATGGCAAAAAAGGGGGGGGGCACTCTAGCGCCCACTGCTTCCCAGCAGGTCTGGCAGCCCGGGGAGGGGTGGGAGTGGGGTGGGTGCTGTCGTCTCCCTCCTGGTGCAGGACCCCTGCTAGCTATGCACAGCCCACCTCAAAGCAATGAGTGGGTAGCCCGGGCAAGTGGACAGTTCAAAGCCAGCTCCACCAGGTACCAGGCAGGACTTAGAATGCTCATAACCCATTGTGCTAGTACAGAAGGAAGGGCATTAGCAGTAATAGAAAAGGAAAGAGACCTGCTCCCACAGCCACCTTCAGGCCAGTTTGGGCACGTTTCCCTGTGCTGCTTTCTGCTACAAGGGCCCTTGAGGATTGGCCTGAGTCCCTGAAGGGGTTCATGGGCGGCCCTCTGAGCTCATCTGGTCCATGAGACTGTAGCAGCAGGCCAGTGCTGCTCAGGGTCCACGGGGTCAGCCCAAGGCTGAAGGACTGCAGCCGACAGAACCCTTGCGCTTGGGCCTTGTCCTGGCACCTCTCACAGCTGCCAACTTCTGCCTTGCACAGAGAGATGCTACAGCTACAAGCCAGGGAGCAGGTGAGTGGCCAGCTACCCTCGAGTCCAGAGGACCCCACCCGCTGGTGCCTGTGAGGGCGGAGGCTGCCTCATTGCAACAAGGGTGGCTGTTCCGTAGGAAAAAAGCTCACTTCTATGAGGAAGTGCCCGTGGGTGCTTGCTATCAATTCAACCCTCGAGCACCTGGGCAAGCGGGCTGGGAAGTGTTTACTTCCAGTAGTCGTCTCTAGAAAGCCCTTTTCTCCTCTGATGGTCAGGAAACCCGGGAAAAGGGTGGGGTGGGTCAGGCGGATGGACCCGATAGGAACCAGGTGAGGGGGCTGCTGTATCAGCCAACCATCAGGTGAGGCTCTATGCTCCTCCCGACCCCTGTGGGAAACACCTGGGGTGGCAGCTAAAGGGGACTGAAATAAGGACGGCAGAGACTGAAAATGCTGTCTCAGGAGCAAAGCCAGAGGGTGTCTGAGGGCTTGGACCATATAAATACATACCAACCTGCTCCCTGCCCGAGGGGCAAACTCTAACGAGAAAGTGAACGCGGCATCTGCCCATCCAGGCAGGATGCTGAAGGATCCCTGCCAGTCTGGGAGCAACACACTGTCCTGTGGAGTCAACAGCACTACAAAGCAGTGGCTGTGGAGTCAACCTGATGCAGGACGACTCCAGGGGGCGAGAGAAGGGCCCTCCATGGGCTTCTCAAGGGTGTGTGATCGTCTAGAAGCAGACGGCCTGGCCTTTCTTCTGAGGCACTTCTGGGCTGGAGGTCAAGTGCTTAGCTGTGTGCACTACCCTTCCTGGAAAGCTCTACCAGCACGCGTCTCCTTGACCGTGTGTCCACTACTGAAGGCCCAAGGGTACTTACACTTATAGAGCTGCTGAGCTGTTTCACCTTCTGCTCCAGTTGTTCTCGTTCTTGTTTTAAATCTGAACTCCATTTAAGTAACTTCTGTTTCTCTTCCTCTTTTGCTGAAAAGAGCAGGCAGTTTTTAGCAGTCAATCTGGTAGAAGGGCCACTGTGCTTAGAATGTTTACCCAAGAAGGTCTCTCCGAAAACTCCTGAGTCCCCCAGCCGGCGAGCAGGACCTCCCACCCTTTCTCTAGGGATCAGTCTGCTAGGGGAACTCTTAGGGTGTGGGGGGCTCTGCGCCCTCCTGTGTGTCCAACCCTCCCACCCCAAAGTGGTATGTGAGCTGACCGCTTCACTAAGAAGATCACTTTGAATCTCCATTTGAAAACCAAACAAACATGGCTTTCCATCCATGGGAGGCTTACATAGACAGGGGCATGGGCGATTCTTTACCTGCTTTGTAGGCGATATAGGAATGAACAATTGCTAAAGTCCCAGGCCATGGAATTGCTTCTTCCTTCTTCAGCATCTGAAAAGATTTTAGAGCGTGACCTTGACAAGGGGGTGTGAACCTACCTCCCCTGTGTACACAGCCGTCAACTCTGTCTTCCGCTAACGGCGGACAGAACGGAAGGGCTTAACTGCGGTCATGGTGTAGAACCCTGATCCATCGTTTCTTGGCTACAGAGCTCTAGGTATCAGCCTGGGAGGGGGAGGCTCTAAGCAGCAAGATCCAAGCCACTTGAACACTGGCTTAGAAGAGGCTGGGGCTTGTCTGAGCCTCCACAGGTGCCACATAACCCCAGCCCCTCCCAAAAGCCTGAGCCACCAGCCAGCATGACGACAGCAGCCACTGGCCTTTCACCTGGACCCTGCGGTGGGCTGCCTGCCTCAACTGTGGCTTTCTACCTTCCTCAAAGTCAGCCTGACCAAGGACGTTCATAGCTTCAATACAAAGGTATCACCTGGACCCTGACTAGACAAGGAACCGCGGTCACAAGGAAGTATCAGAAAGAGACCTAGGTGTGTCTCCTGGCCATGGAGATAGCGTCACGCTGGGATTCCAAGGGGGAAAGCCAGCATTCTTTCCAGTCTGGATTCCTCAGGGGTGAGTGAGATTCCAGAGCTCACCAAGTGACTGGACTAATTTTAACAGCTTACCTATTGCCTAAAAGACGCATGACAACAGTTTGTAACAACCACGTAAAGACCTATGGACAGCTGGGAAGACCCAAGCAGAGGAGGAGGGAGCACACCAGACCATTCATGCCGGAAATATCCAGCCAGCAGGGTAGTTCGTTCTGAGCCTGACGCCCACAGAGGAGAAACTGCTGTCGTGTAAATTAAACACCCCATTCACACCTTCCTGTAGAGATCCCATTCCCAACTTAACGAGTTCCAAGACTACATATTCAGCTTGGATGGTTTTTCAGAAAATGAGGCCCTATGGATTCTTCAGGGTCAAGAGAAGAAAAGTCATTTCAAGCAAAGAGCAAGCAGGGGGCTCTCTGTGCACCTGCACCTGGAGCCCCCGCCTCGTGTCCCAGACGAAGCGCTTCGTCAGGAGCGAGTGTTGTGAGATGCTGGGCCTGGGAGAAGGCAGGCGTGGCTGCAGAGCGAGGAGCCTCGCACGCCTGATGTGGCCTGACCGTGCTATCTTCCCTTCGTCAGCCCTCCCCACTATCTGACCACAGTACCTGGTCCTGACACCTAGGACAGATCCACATGCCCTTGGGGATCGTTTTCAGAGGAGGGTCTAAGCAGTCCAGGTGATACACACGGGAACACGTGTCACACATCAGCAACTGGCCACTCTTTCTGCAAACGCTGCAAAAGTCCTCATGGACGTCACCCTACGGAATAGAGAAGAGAGGTGAGAGAAGAGAAAGAGTTTCAACGCCGACATCGGGAAGCATGCACGTGCCATGGGGCAGTTGGTGGCCAGTGCACGGGACGCAGCACCACCAGGGGCACACGGCCCCGCCTGTACCACACAGCCCTGGCTCCCTGAGGGGGCAGCGCTCCTAATCGGAAAGTAGATTCGCAGGGCAAAAGGAACTCCCCAGGCGGAGCCCAGCATTCAGTACATTTTTGTTGAGTCCAACTCACAAACCCGAGCAGAGAGCCCTAAAACTCCACTCGTCAAAGCATTTCCCAGGTGGTCTGAACGATCCTCTGTTCTTATCCCTTTGCAGGGGAGGGGAATGTAGAAGGAGAGGGAGAGCAACAGACAAAAGATGGAGTGGAAGTTCAAGTGCGGGAAGATTAAGTCAGGAGCAAATTACACTTGTATGAGCTTTCCGACGTGAAGAATTCAAAAAGCCAAGCAACAGCTGACAACGAACGTTCTCTTAAACCAGTGTTTGACATGTGCTGTTACACAGCTCGTCCATTATTCCTCCTGTGACACACTCCAGCAGAATCAGCCCCAGTCCACTCCAGCAGAATCAGCCCCAGTCCCCTCGGCCCGTTCTCCCCAGGTGAAGGAGCGGGGGCTCTGGGCACAGAAGGTCCCGCCAGGAAGAAGTGGACGTGGGTAGAATTTGGAGAGGAGAACACAGAGAGGAGAGGAGCTCCGAGAGAGGCCTCTTCCTGCAAGTCACCTCCAGCCGGCTCGCCGACCGGAATTCCCGCTACTGTGACCGAGAGGTGGAGGGTGCCAGGTGTGCCCCACCACCTGCAGCGGGCCCTTTCCCACAGCACTGGTTTGAGTTTCCAGCCCATTCTTCCAGAAGGCCTGACACACTCACTACACAGGAAGCCGAGAGCGAGCAAGGCCACTCCTCTCAGGCTCCCACCACCACTGCCACTCAGAGAAGCCACAGACAGCTCCGTAAGTCCATCGTGCCTCTGTCAAAGAAAGACCACTTTCCCTGTAACTTGAGAGGGGGTCTGGCCACCCGGAAGGCGGGCTGCGTGCGAACAGTTCTACGGTGCACCACAGTGCGGATGGACTGATTTCTTCCTAAGGAAATGTCATCTCTGGCAGGAAGACAACGGATTACAGAACTCAGCCTCACAATTTAACTTCTCAGCACCCACAGGGGTGCAGAGTTTCACCCCAATTAACTGCCTTTCCCCTTCCATTCTCACAACCGGTCTGAGGGGCATGCTTCCCTTGGGGAGGCCAGCCCTCCTTGAAGGGGCTGTGCTGGACTCGTGCAGCCTAAAGACACCTCACACATGGCGTGGTGGGCGTCAGACGCTTTGTGATGTGAGCTGTGGGGACCCAGCAGTGAGGACGTAAGCTGGACAGCCTATCCAGACGATGGGTTTGGGTCACTGGAGTTTTGCTCCGTTTCCCAGGGCTCCAGGTTAAAGAAAACATCAAAAAGCTAAAGGCAAGGAGTAGAAAGCAGCAAAGGTTCAGGAATTCCTTTCTGAAGGAGAGAAAACATCCTCTTCTGTTTATATATCCGAAAGCAGTTCTCTATCTTTCCGGTGTTGGAACCCTTTACAACCTACAGCCCCACCACTGTGTTGACCCTGACTCACAGTGACGCTGACAGGCTTTCCGACATTGTAAACGTACAAGAACAGGCGGCCTCTTCTTTCTCCCGGGAAGCAGCTGGTGTGGGATTTGAACCACTGAACCTGTGGCGCACAGTCCAACGCTCACCCGACCGTGCCCTGAAAAACTTCTGTCTAGGTGCACCAGAGCTCTCAAGATCTGCTTTCCATTAACTCGTAACGTGTTGTTTTGAAATAACTATGGATTCCCAGGAAGTTACAAAAAAGGCGAGTGAGAGATTCAAAACCAAGAACACAGAAGTGCACAATCTGTTAGCTGACAGTGGAGGCAGCCTCGCACGTAACGCGTCTCTGGGAGGCTCCCTGGACAACGCCCGAGACAGTGAGAGGGAAAATGGCAAGTGGCAGGTTTGGCTTATTATGAAGGCAGTGTTGATTCCATGGGCCTCCCGAGAGCCGCAAGGATCCCTTGCTCCAAACCACACTTTGAGAACTGCAGCCCACAGTTTCAGTCTATCCATGTTCTTCGCTCCAAGTGAGCTGAGGGCTTCCACGGAGGCAGTGCAATCCAGAGGTGAAAGAAGCTGATCTACGATGGCCTGCCAGGCACCCGGGTCGTACATTTTCTGGAATCACCCTCACTGTTATCAATTGCAATGTCATCATTTGCGGGAGCGGGGGGGATGTTGTAATTAAGTCAACATATCTTCTCGTCTCTTAAGAATGATGACAGTGGCCGCAAGGTACATCCTGAGGATGAGGGTCCAGTTGCTTATTACCAACTCCTTTCAGATGATTATTGGTCCCCAGGAAATGCCTGCCTCGCCAGGGTTGACTGTTCAATGAATGTTGCCGGAGCCATGCTACCCAGCAGTACACATACAGCTCTGGGCGCGGACTTTAATCACTGCCACCGTGGGGAGAGGGAAAAAGTAGAAGCGAGTTATCTTTTTAAAAAAGAAGACAGAACAAGAGGAAGAAATCCATTCCATCGGCTTTACTTAAGAGGGTGTGGACATATTCAGTGGGTTCAGAAGAGCTTTCTTTTACTTTTAGATTTCTGAAAAGAACAAACTATTTGCACTTTGAGTGGGGCTGGACAGAATTTTTCAGTTTGTGAGCTGCTCCGAGGCCATCTTTGGAGCTGAGTCTCTGAAAGAAAACAACACGCCCCCCCAGGCAAAGGGAAAGGAAGAAAACGACGCACGGAAGGAGCCGCACAACAGCACCTGTCTCCAGCACCGGCCGTGCTGCGGGAGAGCCCGACCACGTTCTGAGATGGCAACCCTTTGGCAATGCTGCAACTGAGGACAGTTGGTGGTCTTTGTGCCAGCCAACAAGGGACTCCTGGTAGTCATGACCAGAACAGCTGAAGACAGAGCATGTTTGGCTTCAAATGTCTACATGTTCTTCTTTTGCTCTTTGGAGAGGGGTAGGCCATCAGTAAGTTCTGAGAACCCCTAAGTCTAGGGGACCCTTGACCTGGAGATGGTCAGAGACAAGCAATGGGCCTCCCAAATGGAGATGGGGATGGGACATGTGCAAACGAAGCTCCTGGTTTCCCTCCTCACCCCTCACTCATCAGCATCCCCATTCAGTAAAGGGCAGGCTCCATCGTGTCGTTCTTCAGGTCAGGAACACTGGAGTTAGTTTCACTCTTTCCTTTTCCTCAAACCCCACGACCCAGTGCTGCTGGCTGCTCTTCAAAACACATGCAGGTCCCATCCCTTTCCTCTGCCATCGCTACTGCTCGCAGGCCAAGCCATCAGCTGATCGATCGCCTTGCCAGGATGATGCCAACAGCCCCCTACCAGTTTCCCTATGCCCCCTCAGCCTCGGCTCCATACTGCATACACAGTGCGCCCTTTCAAACCCAAGCCGCTTTGGCAAACACCTTAACAGTACAAGTGCAGAACTGTGGAAGGATGCTAAAACGACCAGGCAGCAATCTGTTGGAGTCAAGGTGGTGGTGGAGGATGCTCACAGTCTCAGAGCCATCTCCACCAAAGGACAGCACGCACCTTTCTAAGAGAACACTGGCGAAAGCAATGACATGATGCAAGTTCACAAGTTCCAGCTGACACCTGAGTCTGTGTCGTGCTGAGCCGAGGTGCCCATGAACACGAAAATGCATCCCTTTTCAAGGATCAAATCTGGTCTCGAGGAAACAACTACACAGTCCAAGCAGAACAACTGGCCTATAAGAAATGCCAATGCCACAAGAAGCAAAGAAAAGCTGAGAACATTTCAGATTAAAGGCGATCAAGGAGATAACAACACAATAGATATTAAGCGTGATCTTGGGTTGGATCCTGGGGTGGGGAGACAAGTGCCACGCAGGCCATTATTGGGACAATTGGAGAAATCAGAATGTAGACTGTTTATTATACAATAATATCATATCAATACTAACGGTCATACATTCGGTAAGAGCTTTTATAGTCTAGGAGGCTGTCCTCTGTGGTAGATAAGAAAATACCCTTATCCTCTGGGGCGATCTGTGAAGATTCATGATGTTCAGAACTCACTATTAGCTACTTCAGAAACTGTGTGTGTGTGTGTGTGTGTGTAAGAAAATGTTAAGCATTGGTGCATTTAGGTGAAATGCTCATCCTTGCACTGCTACTGCAACTTTTCTGTAGGTTTGAAATTTTCTAAAATGAAAAATGAAGCAGAAAAAAATTACTCCTTTACTCAAAACCCTGCAAAGTCTACCTTATGCTTCCAGGTGAGTGAATGCCACAGGCCCTGCAGACGGGACCTGCCGCCCGCCCCCTGGTCTCCTGTCCCACCCGTGCGCGGTCGCCTGCTCTGCCCCTTCCAGCACACCTGGACACTTGCACCTCTAGGCTCCTGCACAGCTGTGCCTGCTGCCTGAATGCCTCTCCCTCAGCCAGTCCTGTGGATTGCTCCTTCACTCCCTATCTGAGAGCCTCTCCACCACTCTTCATAAACCAGCAGCCTCCTGCCACAACTCCCCATGCCCCTCATGGTTTCATTTGTCTTTGCTGCATTCACCACGACTCGATGTGTTATAGACTCATTTGCTCATTATCTGCTTCTTCCCCATGGAGGCTGAGCTCCAGGAGGGCACAGGGGCTGGCCTCCCCCCCTGCAGTGTCCCCAGCTTGAAGAACAGACACAGAGCTGCAGCCGCATCATGCTCAAGTACTTGTTAAGTAAATGGCTGAAGGGAAGGCTGCTCACTGCTTCATGAACACTCATCTCAGGGCTTAGGGAGCCGGTTCCCACTCCTGAAGTGTCTGGATGAAGGACTACTGAGTAGTATGTGACACTGTTCCAAGAACCTGTTTCTGACCAACTCTGCTCAATAAAGTAACTTTAAAGAAGGCAAAAAACCACCTCGTTCTTGAATTCTGCACACAACAGGAAGCCACGGTGGCTTGCTCACTGTGCCCACTCCCAAACATTAAGGACAGGTCTTGCACACCCCCCACTCCACCAGCTGACTGCCCCATCATCTCAGCCCACAGTCTGCGAACTGAATTCCCAGCAGCTCCAACTGTGCTCTGAAAACTCAGACAGCGCTTCCTGACGTCGCGTCTAGCACGCCTCTCAGGGACCTGGAAGGACCTCGGACCCAGAATAAAGCTGTCTTCCGTGCCATCGGGAAGCTCCTGTGGGCATGACTGCTGTTCCCCGGGTAGGTGCAGTGGTGCGAGGTGGGAAGGAGACAAGAGCTGGCCACGGCTCTCCCCGTTCGGGCTCTCAGAGAGCGCGACTTTCCCCGGGTTACTTACGTCTGTGGAGGCGGGGCTGGGCAGGGACACAGGCTGGACAGGTGCAGGGAAAGTGAATGTGGTCTCTGTCTTTTCATTTTCAGGGGAGTCAGGATGACTGGATGGGGGGGATGTTGGGGTAAGGGCTCCAAACCCCAGCACTGCATTGTATTTTGGAGGACGACCTATATACCAAGAGAGGGGAACAAAAGGGGGAGGGGGAGGGGAAGAAAGGGGGAACATGACCTTACATACCTTTGGCCAGTGCTCCTCATTGGCTAGCATGGAAAGGAAGTGAGGTAGCAGACAGAAGGTTAATACAACAGTCTCCAGGAGAGGACGAGAAGCAGAGATTTAAACATCATTAGAAACAGCTAGTTCAAAAGAGGCGAGGATTGGAGAGTTTGGCCGAGTGAAAGGAGGTGGCTGGGCCCAGTGAGGGTGAAGTTCTGGGCCTACCCCAATTTGGGAGAGAGTCAACGCCTGGAATCCAATTTGTTCTATTAGAAAAAAAACTTTATTTCCCATTCTCCAAGCTTTCTGTCTAACCATTCTGTACAGTTGCATTAGTGATTCTCAGCCCTCATCAAGGAATGCGTCTGGGATCCCTGCTTTCCGCTCTTCCCTGGTTGCATTCTCGTCACTTCCCTGCTCACAAACACACAGAGGCAGAGCTCAGGTGGCTCCTCTTGGCCTTGCTGGCCTATGGCAGAGCCAGTGCAGGCACGCTGGGATCTCGGCGGACACTAGCAGCTGAACAGAAGCTTGGGGCTGGCTCTGGCCTCGGATGCCCCCGTCAACTGACTGAACGCGATCTTTCCACTTACCACCCTAAATGTCCTGGCCAATTACCTATCTAAGAACTGGGCTGTTCCTGTCTCAGGAAGGCCACCCACATCTGCAACGCTGAGAACGGGGACACCTGGTTTAGGCAAGAGCATTCTGCCCCAAACTGCAGGGTCTGTAAATGCGCCCTCTGGCCGGCAGCTGAATCCAAGACACCTATCCCTGCCTCTGAAACACCTCAGTCTGTTCCTTCGCTCACAGCTCCTAAGCTGTGAATGGTCAAATATACGTGCCCGACATACCAATGAGGGGAAGGAGAGGGAGGAGATTTAATACTGCCTCCGAGCACAGGCCCGTGGTATGGAGAATCAGGGCTCTACAGTCACACCCAAGAGGCATGCATCTGCCAGACTAGCCCAACATCACTAACTGCTCTAACTGGCAGGGTCCACCGCACACGGCCAGGTTCTGGCTGGTCTGTCTCTTCTGGGGAATTTCTCCAGCTAGAAGGGGAGGCAGAGATGAATGCTCTGTTACACAGGGAAGGCTCATCCCAGACATTGTGGATGCAGACTCGCCTCCTCTGACCTTGGCAGAAGAGGTCTCCGTCTCTCTGGCCCATTTAACCCCTGTCCTCTCAGCGGATACTGCCCACCTGCAGGCCTCTGGCTGGGGGCTCCTTTCCAAGAAATGTATCAGAGATCACGGAACGTTGCCACAACCAAAGCAATGAAAAACGACACTGTAGTCCAGAGATCAAAGGGATGCAAGGACTCAAGGATTCCCAACTAAATCTTTGCAGCGATCATTAGAACGGGTCACCGAGGGAGGGTCTGGGGTCTTTTTGTGGGTGATAGTGGCAGCCGTACCAACGCAGTCCTGTGTGCAGGCACACAAAGGGTGTCCGTCACCTCTGAGACAGCGTGTGCACATGCAAACATTAGCATGCTGCTGCTCTCACTCTGCACCCTCTGCAGCCTGGAACTGTGATTCAGGGACACATTATCCTGCCGAGAGGGGACCTGGGGATGTATTACGGACCTCAAAGAGCAATTCTGGCAGCTTGTTTATGAGCGCAAACCCTGAGCTATTAAGACCTATTTAGACCTGTACCGAGAGAGATGGTGCTGCTGCTGCTTTTTCTGCCCTAAGAGTGAGGTGGAACGTGTCCCCTCTCGGGGTGGGGGTGGGAGCTCTGAAACAGGAGAACAGGGCTCTGGAGAAATCTCTGCCCTGGGAGCCCAGTTCCTCCTTCGCTGGAGACACGCTCCCTCTCACTAGTCTAACTCTCGGGGTGCGGGTGACCGCCACCCTTCCTGGAAAGTCGGCTGCCCTTAGAAACGTAGGCTCTGGCCTCGCCGGCAGCGAGCTCCGGGGATGACTTAGACACCAGGAGGAAGAGCTCGGCGACTGCAGGGCGGTGTTCTGTTCCCTGGCTACTCGTGGATGGCTTGGTAGGCTTGGGGCAGAAACACTGCATTCAGCCTTTCCCGGGTCAGCTCTGCCAGAACCCCAAGGAAGTCAGCTTTGACTCCGCATGCGGGGTTCTGATCAGAAACCAAACTCTTGATTTTGCCCCCTCTCAGAGAAGACCCACTAAACTATCTTCGAGGGATACGGGAGTTAGACAGGCCCGAGGAGAGGAGAGAGGGAGGAAGGACGGCAGGGAGAGCAGGGGCAGGAGCCAGAGCAAGGGACAGGGAGAGGGAGAGGCACAGAGGCGCTCACCTCTCTTCCGGGTCCCAGGATGCATTGTGCTGTTCAGGTACGTGACGGCACTCTTCTTACGCTTAGAGGATAGAAGGAGGGAAAGGTGAGCGGTTGAACAGCACGGTTCCTGCTCATTCTGGACACGCTAACAAGCAAGCACAGCGTGCGTGCAGGCCAACATGCTAACTAGTTAGTGCTAGTTACCCGGCGTCTCCGAGGTAAAGGGTTTCATGGCACTCACGTGGCTCTGAGAGAGACCCAGGTCTGCCTCAGGTAAGAGCTATGGTCAAGCCGGGATGAGTTTATTTTTTAAGGTAGGTTTGTAAAGGACATAAAACACAAAACAAAACAAACAAACAAAAACCCCAGGAGAAAGCTGTGACTGAAAATCAAATGAGCAAAGCTGTGAGCCCGAGAAAAAGCTATTTCTTCACAAAGTCGTCAGTCACCAAGGGGGTGCTGCTCAAAAGCAGGCTTTGGGATGGGCAGCACCGAACAAAACAGAAGCGGAGCAGGGAGGGCGGCAGGGCCACGTGCTGGCCGGGAATACCTCTGGCTCAAAGACGGCTCCGCTGTACACGGGGTTGGCCGTTGTTCTTCTTTTTCGCTCTTGCCTCTTGCTTTGGATTTCTTGGGGGGAAAAGGACTGGATTAGAGATGAGGCATGGAGAATCCCAAAAGCTTAACTGCACTGTTTCATCGACTGATTCAGTTGGGGCACACTGCATCCTCCACGGATGAGGCAGAGGCACTTGCCCTGCTGGGAGCAGACACGCATGACCTGCCATGCTTTGGGAGAGTAGGGCCACGCTGCCCACGGGGAGCTCTCTGGGACCGAGAGCGCAAATAAGTTGTCCTGGTTTGTTTCTGGGTCCCTGTACACTCAGGTGTGCCTGAGCTTCATCCAGGGACCAGACAGGGCCAACTACAGCTCACCGTTCTCGAATTAAATAACCAGGGCAGGTACAGCTTTGTAACTGTTCTTAAGATTCTCAGAGCCTGGAGTGAGGTGACGGTATCTATAAGGGCTTGTCATTAGCACAGGCAGTTGCCACTTTGTGTTGTCAGGAAAAATACCAGTCCCATGATGCGACGAGAAGTCACCAAACAGGAGCAGCAGGACGGGCTGCCCAGGGCAGCAGTGTGGATAATGATGGGAAAGGGAGTGTCTGAACAGTAGACAGAGGGAAAGCCAGGTTTCCTCTGAGGGAATTCAAAATCCACCCTGGTTGACTCATCCCCTATTTGTGCTCCCGTGTTCTATGCTAGGAATGCGAGCAAACGCCACTTTCAGTAACACTGCTCTGGGCCAGAGGCAAGGCCGCAACACGGGTCCTTCTCTTACCTTCTAGATGGTCATGTGTTACCAACCCCAGAGACACCATGAAGGCAAGTTTCTGTGGCGGAGAAACAAAAGAAGAAGGCACTTTAGTGCGGGTTACCACAAAGCCAAGTGCATGCAGGTCTACTTTGGGAGAAAGCCAGCCCAACAGGGGGGTTGCCCAAGAGGCGGGGTGACTGCTTCACTCCTAGTGGAGACTCGCTGGTCCCACAGGAACCTCCGTCTTCTACTTTCTGCACGACGGGACTCAGCCTCCTGAGGGACAACAGGCTTTTTCTCTCACTGAGAGGGAAGAGGATTTGATGCTGCTGCACGCATAACAGGCTCCAAATCCCAAGTACTAGTATGTCACGTGTCACACTGGGGTCAGGCCTTGTCACATCCTATTCCCACTGATTAGACAACACGATGCAAAGCTAAACATTTTGGGGAATGGCAGCAGGTGATTCTGCTTAAGAATTTTTCATTGCTCTCAATTAAATTTGCATCTAGATTAAGCCTCCAATGAATGTGAACAGCCTTATTATCAGACAGCATTGTGAGATCGAGTACGGTATAGTCTCCCTTTGAGCCATTTAAAAGTTGTTTCCAAAAGTGTAGGTGAAATTACACATGGATTAAGCCTCTGGTGCATCCCCTCTGACCACAGACCAGGGATGTAAATATCCTTGTTATCATGCAGAGTAAACTAGATAGTGGATTATTGAAGAGATAGTTATGTTAAAATCTAACACCTTGTCATTTGAACTCCCTATTGATCAATTTTAAATTTGTTCTAGTTTCTAATATTTTCTACTCTCTTTTAGATTGAAGTTTTTCTGTCTTACCTTTGTTACAGGGTGTGTGTTTGAAATCCAGGGTAGATAAAAGTAGAGAGGCAGTAACTGGAGTAATAGTTTCTTGGGGGTATGGCAAAGGAGGTTTGGTGGGTAGGGGGAATGGGGAGCTAATTAACAACAAGTACAAGGAAAAAATGTTCTAAAACTGATTGTGGTAGCGATTGTACAACTCTTCTTGCTGACCAGACTATATGTGGATAATGTGACAGTCATACTGTTTTAAAACTGCGCTTGGCATTCTGGAGCTCTTTCCTTGCAGAAGCCCACTCTTCGGGCTCCATCCGAAGCTGAGTGGATTAGAATAGTACAGCCTCAAGCGGAAGGCTGGCTGCTTCCAAGCTGGAGAGAAAAGTGGATTGATTGCTGGTTTGCTTTGGGGCTGTGGTTTTTTAAATGTGCAAACAACACAGCATCACTTTCTCTCTCTGATGGATAAAGGAGGAGCTCATGGAGGAAAAGCCGAAGACAAGGAGTGGCTCCCTGTCAGGAAGCTGGGTCGTCTGCTCAAGGACACGAAGATCAAGTCCCTGGAGGAGATCTACTTGTTCTTCCGCCCGGATATCAGGGAGTCTGAGATCACTGACTTCTTCCTGGGGATGGCCCTCAAGAACCAGGTCCTAAAGATCGTGAGCCTGTGCAGAAGCAGACCAGAGCCAGCCAGCGGACCAGGTTCAAGGCCTTTGTTACCATGGGGGACAACAACGGCCCCATCGGCTGGGTGTCAAATGCTCCACAGAAGTTGCCACCGCCATCCATGGGGCCATCATCCTGGCCAAGCTGTCCCTCGTCCCTGTGCAGCGAGGCTACTGGGGCAACAAGATCGGCAAGCCCCACATGGTCCCCTGCAAGGTGACTGGCCGCTGTGTGTGTGTGTGCTTGCGCATCTCATCCCTGCCCCCAGGGGCACTGGCATCATCTCAGCCCCTGTGCCCAAGAAGCTGCTGCTGATGGCAGGGATTGATGACTGCTACACCTCACCTAAGGGCTGCCCAGCCACCCTAAGCAACTTCACCAAGGCCTCCTTTGATGCCCTCTCCAGGACCGACAGTTATTTGACCTATTTGACCGCTGACCTCTGGAAAGAGACAGTGTTCACCAAATCTCCCTACCAGGAGTTCACTGACCATCTTGTGCAGACCCACACCAGAGTCTCCGTGCAGAGGACCCAGGCTCCAGCGGTGGGTACCACATAGTCGATTTTATATAAAAAATAATAAAGTGCATCGAGCCTTTCCCCCCTACCACCGCCACCCCCCTGCAAAAAACCCTGACATCGTATCTTCAGTCTTAAAAACCACCAGCCTGGACTGATGGTACAGGTGCAGGGTCTTCAGGACCCTGCTGTGTGAAGGCACACGCTGTAGCAGGTCACCTGAGAACACCTCTGCTGCTGCTGTCCGAGTCCCGGAAAACACTGCTCACACTGCTCGCCTCTTACTCAGACAACTTACGTGGTCGCCTAACCTCCTGAGAGCCAGACTACTTCAGAAAGAAAAGTGGTCTTGAACTCACTGCTCATTTTTCATACTGACCACTGAAATGGCACGTTTGTGGTTGTCAAATGTTTCTCTAATTTTCATGATCCCTTCAAAACTTAATCAAGACTAGAAGGCTGACCATCAAAATTACTTTGTTAATAAAGAAGAGCGTGGGCTGATACTCACGTCCACCCATTTTCAATCAAGTAAGAGCACCCCTTTTGGCCATTCCGATACAACTTGTCAGAAAATAATTGGAACAAACCCCCAATCTCTTCTCCAGTGGAAAGGGCTTTCAGTGATACAGAATAAAAAAGTTTCAAGTAAGTTTCCTTTATGTATATATCACACACATAGACCACACCCCCCCCCCCTCCAATCTACTGGTTCTGTCTGTCCGTCCATCTGAGGGGATAGCTCTGCTGGTACACAGGATCAGCCTCCTGGTCCATACTGCTTGATAAGAGACTTCCTTTAGTTAACTAGGGTAAGAGCATTTTGCTAAGAGCTGGCTCTCTTTTCTCTCCTCCAGCAAGATAGTCATTAGCTTTGTGGCTGGTTTTACAAGTTTTACAGCAGTCTGGGAGGCTTGTTTTTGGTTCAAGTCTTGGTCCCTTCTTTAGAGATAAGATTAAAATGTAATCTATTTCTTATCAGAAAGAATTCTATTTTATACTCATTTTAGAAAAACTTGGACAGGCTAAATAAATCACTGCTTTTTAAAAAATGAATGTACAAGTGCACTTTACACAACTGATGTGTGTATGGATTTTGATAAGAGTTGTATGAGCCCCTAATAAAATGATGATAAAAAAAAAGGCACGAAGCTTTGATGGCCTCCTGCATTACATGGAATGCACCAGGGATGGAGGGAAATGGCAGACTGGTTTAATAAAATCCAACTCTCAGACAGTCATCATCCTAACACCTAGCCACACTCTACAGGTGCTCGGGCAAAAGCCTCACAGGCAGAACCCTCCCGGTGCTCTCTAAGTTGCAGCACAGACCTCCCTGGGTTCATCCCTACTTCTGAACATTGGAGCGCAGAACTTCACTGAAGTTTTGAGGCCCCGATTCCCTTGGGACTTAGGGATCTAATGGGACACAATTGTATTTACACAAATGTCCATTTCATAACTGTGACTGGTAACAGCAGGAAGCAGCGGCGGAGTGCACTAGACACCTCACGGGTGCTGGCAGAGACAAACAGAACATTATCATCAACAGGGATGCAGAGCTGCGGAAATGATCATTCATCTTACATTTCAAATGTGTCCAACAATGGCATCACAAAGCTTTCTTAGGAACCAGCCCAGATGGCTGCACACTACCATGCAGCTTGTGACGCCTCTTAGGGGGCTTGCCTTGGGCCACCTTGTGTTGGCCACGACATGACTGTGGGAGGGGACGCACAAGGAAAGGCTCCACGAAGAACAAGCACGAGTCCCAGACCGACGTCTGCTGCAGGACGTGGGGGGTGGGGTGCCCACCTGAGGGTTCTCTTCCCGCCTGGGTTTGGGCGCAGCAGGTGGGGTGGCGGTTCGGCTCTCTGCATCGGTTTCCGTGTGGGGCTTCACGGTCTAGGAGAGAGGTGACACGACACTTCAGAAGGCAGGTGAAACAGCACAGCCAAAAAGAAGGAAAGAAACACACTGGAATTGGAGGCCTATTAATAACAGAATTAACATGATGGATTTCAATTTTGGGGGGTGAGGGGTGAGGATTGAAATATAAAGCGTCAGTTGGTATCCCCAAATCTCCTATCAATATTAACTTGTAAAAACAATTGTACAAAAAGGAAAATCCAGTTTAATTCTTCAGTATTAAAAATGAAGTCTTGACAGTTTCCGTGCATTTTACTCAGGACTTGCTGTTAGCGGTGGGGGGGTCAGTGGGGGGTCGTTTCCCAGAAGAAGTCCACTGCTGAACAGAGGGTCGCACCCCAATCCACAGCAGGCTTAAGCTCTGGACTGTAAAACAAACCTAGTGTGCACGCTCTTCTACTTAAGAACCGTTTCTTCATCATGTAGGAGCGGGTGCACAACGGCCCTCACTTCCAGGATCACACACATCTGACTGCATGCGAGGGGCTCAGTGACCACGGGGAGCCATCCATAAGAGGCTGATGTCTTGAAGAGCCTCAGCCCTTCTTCCAGAAGCATCCACTCACTCGGGAGGTACCAGCAGCATCTCCCCTCAAAGGCACACTGCATTTGTGCAGACCACGGGCGGTCCTGTTCGGACGGTAGCTCAGTCGATGAAGCCTTTGTAAACGCTGAGATGATTATTACAAAAGCGCATGTAAAACCGTCGGTACAAACCTTACTTTTAAAGAGACATAGCTGCTGCTGGTCTTTACATCTGGCAACAAGCAACCACATGCACGAGAATGCAATGGTCTGGATCCGTAATGGGCAGGAGCCAACTCAAGCCTGCAGCCCTAAAAGCAGGACATCGGAAGTTCTCAGAAATCATTACGCTGCGACATATTTTACTAGCTTGGAAGAAGTGACACGGCCCCAAAGACCCTTCCCTCGGTTTCTCGGTCCCCTCCCCGCCCCTCCCGCTTTTCATCTTCGTACAGCTTGCTCTGTCCAAGGCTTTGTGAGCTCATCCCACTGCAGCCGGCTAGACGAAAAGCTCCTCGGAACTGGTTACTTCTAAGGCAATGTCCCTGGAGAAGAGCAAACGAGTTACTCTCCACTCTGACTGACTGCGGCCCTCTACAGTCTCTGAGGTAGTACATCTCTACTGGAGTTCACAGCATCACCTTCTCCTACAAAGTGGCAGGTGGGCTTGAACTGCCAACCTTGCAGTTAGTAACCTAATGCCCAAACTACACTGCTACCAAGGCTCCTTTCCTCTCCATTAAGGAACTACCAAAGGAGCCTGGGTGCACTGTCAGACAAGCGTTGGACTGCCACCCGCAAGGTCAGGCCCCTCCCCCCTCCGCCCCCCTGTGTCACTCCATGGGAGAAAGCAGGGCTGCCTGCTCCCTGGAGGTCTGCAGCCTCAGGAACCCCATGTAGGGAGGGCTGCTATCAGTCGAAATTGACTGGGTGGCAAGCGGGCTTAAGGTTCACATTTCTCTCTGATGCAAAAAGAATACCACATGTGATAAAGAGCACCGAACAGCATTAAAATATACCAAAAGGGGAGCATCTCCCTCTGGGGGAAGGCAGCTGCCACGTCACAGGCAGCACTACGGAGAGGAGGCCCCGTGTGATAAGGAACCGGACAAATCTGACAACAGCCAGCGAGGCCTCCGTGCCTGCTTCCCACCAGGACCAAGCGTGGACGCGGCTCGCCCAGCCCAGAGTATCTGAGTGGACTGTGGCCCTGGCCAACCACGCTGATTACAAACCTGGGGGAAACTTTGAGCCAGGCTACAACCCGATTCCTGATGCTCAACAAATGATAATGACTGTTTGGTGTTTTACGCTATTAAAAACAAACCCACTGAAAAATGTAGGATGGGCATCTACCACTATGGAAATGGCGATGATGCTCCCAAAGTGAATCTTTCCACCGGGCAGCTATGGATGCCATCAAGAAAGGAATGCCGGGACCAGGGTCTGTGCCACTCTGGAATCGGATAAAACACGCCCAGCAAGGAAGCCTCCACCGACTCGGAGACTGTAGGACGGGCAAGCTGCTCTTACAGGAGCAGGCATCCCATCTTCCTCCTGAGGACTGGGATCGAACCACCAACTTTGCAGCTGCCTAAACCACCATACCACCAGAGCTCCTAACAACTGGGGGGGGGGTGCTCACTGAAGAGGCTGCTACGTCTCTGTAAGAAAGTGCTGTGGGATTTTGCTTACCTGCTACCAGACCCCATTCCCCACACTGCCAGTGGCCCTGGAGATGGTGCCTGGGCTTCCTCTGTGGTATGGTAGTAAGGGGAGGGAAGGCTGAGCTTGTAACTCATGGTTCTTTGTTTTGACTGGTCTGGGGGGTTCCCTGGCCTTTAGTTGACTCCACAGGGCTAACGTGGTTTTCCATGTGGCAGCTGATGAAGGCATTTGAAGACCAGGAAGAGCCCACCAGTCGGGATAGTGGTGGCAAAGTATGCAGCGAAGGCTGAGGAGGACGACTCAGGGGAGTCAAGGTTTCGAGGAGCTACCACACATGCTGGGGAATCAGAGTGCATCGCCTGAGCCCGCCGTTGGGCACGTGCTCACAAGAGCCCCGCAAGGGCCCTCGGCTGGTCCATCTGGCTGCAGGTAAAGGCTAAGGGAGGGTTCTGGTCAGATGACTGTTGGAGCGGCCCAGGCTCAGAGTGGCTCTGCAAACACCAGAAAAGTATTCGTTTCAAAGTTTACTCTTCTTTTTGGCTCTAGGCACTTAAGGAAATATCTGTCAGGTCGCTGGCTGACTCTGACCATCGAGATAATCAAATACTCCAGTGCGCACACATGATAAGGAAGGCAGGCTTTTTTTTTTAAGTAAAAAAAGATCTCTACACTGATGACCAGAGCTCTCAACAATCAAGAGCAAACGCCCTGAGAGAAGAAAATGATTTTCTAGAGTTACCACATTAAAATGTTTTTAAAAATAGCCGGCTTTCAACACAAAAATTCCAAGTCAGGACAAAGACCCAGGAAAGTACATTCACAAGGGGAACAAACCAACCTGTCTCTGAGGAAGATCAGAACAATGGGTTTGCCGTACACACACTCAAAAACAACTGTATAAAACATGCTCAGCAGGATGGGGAGACTGGACAGCACAGTGGGAACCGTGGAGGGGAGGCGGCTGCACACGTGGAGACAGTGATGACTGTGTGGGTGGCATAAGGCAGGCCATGTCCTCCTTGGCACTCAAGGGCATCTGAATTTGTAGCTCCTGGTGTTTTGGTATTATAAAAACAGAATCTGAAAGCTTTGGACGGTCTAGGGCTAAGTTAACCACTTCTGGCTGGAATTTCAAAGTCATCTTCTGAGACTGGGCTGCATGGATAATCAAAATTAAAAACAAAAAGCAAATCACTAGCCAACCCATTGACACACACAACAAAACCCACTGCCACTGCGTCAACTCCGACTCAAAGGCTACAGGAAGCGTAGAACTGCCCCAGCTTACAAGGCTACAACATTCAAACAGAGCCACATTGCTCTCCCATGTGGTGGCTTGTGGTGTCACCTGACTTCTTCGTTAGCAGTCAGGTGCTTTAACCCCTGCTGCATCAAGGCTTTTGCCATCAGTTAAGTGTTTGCAAATAAATACGCACGGTCAGATGTCTACTGAAAGACAACGCAAATCCTGTTTGGTCACTTAGGTCTATATGCCAAAGGACAGCACCACTGTTAAAACAGGCTGGAGGTGGGAGTCAGCAGCACAAGTGTCCCGTGAGGAAGACTGAAATAGGGGAATACTATACTGGCTTACAGGAGGGGGTACCCCAGAAAACCTACAACTTTTTTCCCAAAGCTACATATTTAAAATTTTTAAAAACAAAACCACCTTATCACCTTCAAAGTACTCTCCCTCACATTTAACATATTTGTCAACTCTGCGATTCTATTCTTGGAAACATTTTTCAAGCTCATCTGTTTGGGTGGCTGACACCACCTCCCTCATTTTTTTCTTCATTTCTACATCGTCAAATCACTGTCCTTTCATGTCCCCTCCATTCGAGGAAACAATGAAAACGAAACTGAAAATCTTGTACACTTGAGTTTTTCCCACCATGCTGTCCACGTCAGCCGTGGTCAACATCACAACAGTTTCTGTGGCATCTCCCCAAGCAGGACACGGAACCTCACAGCCGCACGCTGTTCTCGTAAATCGGCCCTCATATTCTAAGAACTTTTTCTCTTAGAGACCACTGTGTAGTCCTCAAGATCTATCTACAAGGAAGTGGTGAGCCTGGTGGCAATGCAGCCATTTGCCCCCAGCTTAGCCTTGGGGGGCTCGTGTACAGAAGCCTTCCCTGCAAGTCAGGGTTGGGGTGGAGAGTGAGAAATATGAATCACTTGGAGATTTGTAAGATTCACAGAAGGATCTGGTTAAAATGTCCATCACCTCTGATATACTTGGGGAGGAAAGGCAAGTTCTCAGGAGGTGGTCAAACAGCAGTGAACTGGTTTTAAGGCCTGCTTAAAATGTTAACTGACACCTGTTAGTCCGGTTTTGGAGCTGGCTTGAGATGAGCAGCACCAGGGGGAAAAGAAGGTAGTGTGGGGGCTGGCTGACTTCATTCAGTTTAAGAACAGTTGTGTCCAGGCTCAGTGCTCTTCAAACTCCACATCTCTTGTTGTTTTCTCAGTTCCAATGCAGTGGGGCTTCCATTAAGGTTAGTTGTGACAGGGGCTCCTTATGAGATGGCTCAGGAAGTAGGCTGTATGGCAAGAGAAGTGGGACCAGGGTGGTAAGTGATACGGCTTTTCCCCTTTCCTGTACCAGCATGGGAGCTTCAAACCTACACAACTCCTTTCCCTGGAGGCAACCCCCCGTGCCTGCTCTGCAGTACTAGAGAATGAACTCCCTGAGGGTACAGTATAGGCCCAGCCACCTTTGTCCATAGACATCATGTATGCAGCACAGCAGCTGGCCCTGCACATTTATTAAATGAGGAGTTACCACTCAAAAGCTCACAGTAGAAAACAGAAAGGAACACATGTAGCCTGGTTGTACGAAGAATGTCGCACACAGGTTCGATGACTCTGTAAGAAGGCAGACTACTTCTGTGGCTAAGTATGTACTGACACTGCTTCACCCTTGGCCCAGTACGAGAGCGCTCAGGGGCTGTAAGTGATGTCTAAGGAAGAAGGCCAGGAACAGGGTCTGAAGTGTGAGGATTTTGAGACCGAGTCTGGTCTAAAGGGCATGCTGCTGTCGGAGCTTGGCAACTTGTCTCGGGGCCTGAAAACGTCAACAGCACGGATGGAGCTCCTTTACCTAGACATGAAGAGGGCATGCAATTTATTGATGAAAAATAATTCTTTAAAACCCGTAAGAATTCAATGATTACCTTTTTGTGATATTACAATGAAAACAAATCTCTATGAATATGTAGGGGCCGTGATATAGAAAGATATTCAGGACCTCTTAAAAAATGAGGGCAACATATGTACCAACATGCCCGACTCAACTGATAGATGGATTGTGATGATCTGCACGAGCCCCCAATAAAATGATTAACAAACAAACAAAAAAGAGATCTCTTAAGTGGGAAAAAGCAAGTTATAAAATGAAAGCATATGTACTTTTTCCCCTTTAAAAATGTGAGCCCACGCACAGAAAATAGGAGGGAATCTCACCTTCACCGACCACAGCAAGTTACTCAGCGTTTACTCTGTGGACAGTGGGGAGGGGTGCTGTCTACAATAAGCACGTCTGCACTGCTTGGGTTTTATGTTTACAACCAACACGTATTGTCTTTGTGATTTAAAAAATTAAAAAATGAATTTAAATGAAACAAAATGGTTTTCTTGGAGAAAGGTATTTCTTTAAAGCCAACAAACAACCACCCCCACTCCCCACAACTTTACCAGGAAGGGTCAAAGAGAAGCAAGCCATCTGAAATGTTTCGAAATCAAATTTTCGGGGTTCCAAGGCTCCTCAAGAGTTTCTTCAATGGGCTGAAAAGGCTCATGCGGGCAAGTGACCTCCAAATGCCCGCCACCCAGACCCACATGCGAGCCTCGTACTCCTAAGATTTCCCGATTTAAGTTCCACTGCAACTTAAGAGAGTTTGGAAACTTCTAACATAAAATGCACGAGCAGTTTAGTTTTCAATGCTCAAGAGTACGTCTCAGGGTTTGAGCTGAACGTTCCAAAGCACAAAGATTTTGGCACCCAGCTTCTTCAAGGCCAAGGTCTACTGCGTTTATGGGCCACATGGGGAGCGCACAGGGTGCTCTGCACTGAAGGTTCCTCTGATCAAGGCCGAGGCAGCAGGAAGTCTCCGCTCCCCACCATCCGGCCAGCCTCTCGGAATCCTGGTCAGCCATCCAGAAGCCAGAGGCAGGGTCACCAGAGACTGTTTTCTGAGGAGTGGGGACTCAAGCCTGAGCAATGAGCAATAGGTCGATGGCTTTTTAAAGCAGCGTTCTTGACAGAGGTGGGTTTGTTTTTGGTTTGCTTTCTCCTTTCCCCAAACGCTTCCTTCTCACCGAGGGGCTTTCTTGAAATAGGATATGGTAATGGCTTACACCTACTTTGTCATTTTACAGGCTTTTCTGCATAGGATCCTCCAGTGTTTTTGGAGGTAGTAACCTGTACTTATTTATTCTCATTTGGGAAAAAAAAATCTATCCTCATTTTTCAAAGAGACCATTTTGGAAAATGCAATGGAAATGTTTCAACATTTGAGCTAATTAAGATGCTTGCACGCTCAAGAATTAAAAGATTGCTTAATAGAAACTGTAGTTTTCTTCTCTGGCTCTTCAGTAGAGATAGACTTTGAAATAAAATTCCTCTCCGAGCTGTGCTCATTCTTCCTGACCGCCCACCACAGAGGACATCCTCTACCGGATTCCTATTGGGCCAGAATCGAATATGGCGCCTTCTGTTTACTAGCTCAGCTGTTCTCTACGCAGGCAGGGGAGCCTGTCTGTGGATTCTGCTACAGAACCAGCAGGGGGAGCTCGCTCCTACAGGAATCTGAACCCATCTCTAAAGGGATGGTGGGGGAAAGCGACCCAACAAACTTTCTGCAGAAAGAACGGCAGTGTTGCATTGTGGAGGAATTGTCACTGGGTAAGTCAGGTCACGAGCCGTCATGAGGAGAAGAAAAGCCCTCGTAAGCATGCATGTTAGCCTCTCTCTGCCTCCGTGGCAAGCCTACTGCCCAGAGCAGGTGCGCATTTGGCCTGTACCTGTTTCTCAAGGCTGGGCTTGCTAAGCTGCACAGTTTGAGGTCCAGCAAGTCTGGTCCCTGGAGTAGCTATCACAATGCTGGTGAGCTGGGCCATGGGGAACGTTTTGGCTATGGTTGCTGTCTGCCCATTGACGACACGAACAGGGTGGATGGAATTCTGGGACGTGGGGAGGGTCGTGGGGGTGAACTTGGTCAGCATGACGGGTCTCTGGATAAGTTGAGGAGCTGCAAGCATGGGAGGCGGTGCTGGGGCGATAGGAATGTTACTCTGGGCCACAGGTTTAGGTCGAACCTATGGGAGAAAAAGAGAGCAATTGCTGCGTTACTTAAGGGAACTTCTAAACTCCTCTAGATTCAAGACATGGCCAAATCTTCCACACTATGCACGTGAAATGGTATTTTAAGACAATTATGTATTAGTAAAGGTATTCTGGCATTATTAATACAAGATTTTAAGAGTACATAATCTTGGGAAACATTCACCAACTCCTAGGATCTTAATATGGCCATGGAATCAAGGCATTGAACTGGTTCGTCTGTCACAGGTGAAGAGGCAGTCATGAAATGAACCTGAATTTGAAAAATGCAGGCAAACTGGAATGTTAACCAGAACAGGGAAAATTAAGGGTCAGAAACCCTGCAAGAAACGTAATCTCTTAGAAAAGAAGGGCAGCGTGCGAGTTGCACAGTAACGCAATCTTTGGCTGTCTGAGTGAAAAACAGCTGTCCGGTTCAAAGCTGGTGGCTGACTATGTTGCTACCTCCATGTGTGTTCTTCATGGTCCTGGCAAGCGCCTCTGCTCCTGCACCAGCCTCCAGAAAGGGCTCGGTGGGCCTCGTCCACGTTTCCCATTCCAGGGCTTTGGCCTCTAGCTTTCCCATTGCCGTTCCGATTCTTGATGATCTACGTTTTAAACATTTGGGTCTGTTCTGGTTTCACTTCACTGGCCTGCCTAAACACAGTGCTTCTGACGCTAAGCCCTCAGCTCGCGCCTATGCCCCATGCTGCCTCTTCAGGCTGAGGCCAAAGAACTGGCTGAACCACCTAATCTCAGAGACTGCACCCACCAGGACCTGTGTCAGCATGGTAGGAATACTGTTAACTTTGAATGCAGCAGTCTAAACTTTTGCCTACCCGCTGCTCATTCTGGCCCCGTGTGTGCCCTCAAGCTCCCTGTTCCTGGCACTTCTCATCTTGGTCTCCTCTGTGGGCTTATTCTTTTCGCTGTCCAGTTTGGGGCTTCTAGGGAGTTTCCCATGGAACCCCATGCCATCTACACACAGATGATGCCCACACTTTGTACCTCTGGACTAGAGACAATTCCTGACCCGTGGAGTCACATTCACGGCCTGTTGTGACACAGCTCGCTACTTGCACTTCTGCCATGAAGTTCAAAATCAACACATGTTCAAAACTCATCCGTTTTCACCCTCCAGCTCTCTTCCATTTGTAAGATTCAGTAATCCTTGACTCCTCCTACTCCACCTTTAGTCCCTACACGTCTCCACCTGTCAGCTTCTGTCCATCCAACTGCACCACCCCAGCTGACACTGGACTTATTCAAGTGCAGCGGGAACTGTGGCTAAAAATGGAGGGTCAGCCTTGTCTGGGTTCAAATACAGGCTTAGCTGCTGTGGAGCCTCCAACAACTTACTGGATGTGGCAGTCCCATAACTTCATGTCAACTTGAAGATATATCCAAGTGTAGGGGTGGTATTCAACCTGTCAATCAGGTCACAGCCTGATGGTGCCTCCTTGTGGGCGTAGCCTTCTCATAAGGAGGGCCCTGGGAACCGCCCCCACTCTGTCTTCATCTTCCTCCTGGCTGACCAGGATTGCAGCCAGAGCCACTGCCATTGGATCCACAAGACTTTGCACCCACAAGCCTGTGATTTTCCTGCATTCTGCATCATTGCATGGGACTGTGTGAATCTGAAGAAGGATTTATGGACTATTATCAGACTTACGCACTTGAGTTGGACTGAGCTGGGATGCTTTCTTGATACCTAATTATGTAATTCTTGATATAAAGCTCTCTCTCCTGTTTTTGTTTTTTATTAAATACTTTCATTGGGGGCTCTTACATCTCTTATCACAATCCATACATTCATTGTGTCAAGCACATATGCTGCCATGATTTTCAAAGAATTTTCTTTCTATTTGAGCCCTTGATATCAGCTCCTTTTCCCCCTCCCTCGTGAACCCTTGATAATTTACATGATTATTATTTTTTCATGTCTTACACTGACCGATGTCTCCCTTCACCCACTTTTCTGTTGTCTGTCCCACTGGGAGGGGGATACATGTTGATCTTTGTGATTGATTCCCCCTTTTCTACCCCCACATGCCCCTAATCCTCCTGGTATCTCTTTTCTCTTTGTTGGCCCTGAGGGGTTTATCTATCCTGGATTCCCTGTGTTGCAGGCTCTTATCTGTAGCAGTGTGCATGTTCTGGTCTAATCCAATTTATAAGGTAGAATTGAGGTCATGATAGTGGGGGGAAGGAAGCATTAAAGAACTAGAGGAAAGGTGTATGTTTCAGTGGTGCTATACTGCCCCCTGACTGGCTCATCCCTTCCTGGTGACCCTTTTGTGAGGGAATATCCAATTGTCTACAGATGGGCTTTGGGTCTCCACTCCATGCACCCCCAACCCCCATTCACATTGGATATGATTTTGCTCAGAGTCTTAGATTAAGGTGACCACACGTCCCGCTTTTGGCGGGACAGTCCCGATTTTTAACAAATTTTCCCCGCATCCCGCGGCGTTTTTAAAAAGTCCCGATTTTTGGAAAGAATGCACGGCAAGCTAGGGTATACGCTTCTCGGCTGCCATGTGGCTATTTTGCCAGGATATGAGTTTTATCAATGGTGCCCCGCTTTACCACTGTTAAAATCTGGTCACCTTATCTTAGATGCCTGATAACCTGATCCACTGACACCTCGTGATCACACAGGCTGGTGTGCTTTTTCCATGTGGGCTTTGTTGCCTCTCAGCTCGATGGCCGCTTGTTTATCTTCAAGCCTTTAAGACCCCATATGGTATATCTTTTGATAGCCGGGCACCATCAGCTTTCTTCACCACATTTGCTTATGCACCCATTTTGTCTTCAACGATTGTGTCGGGAAGGTGAGCATCACAGAATGCCGGATTGTTAGAACAAAGTGTTCTTGTGTTAAGGGAGTACTTGAGTTGAGGCCCAATGTCCATCCGCAACCTTAATTCTTAACATATAGATATAAGTACATAGATCTATTCCTCTCTTGTTATATATAAATATATTTACATACATACATGCCTGTACCTAGACCTCTACAAATGTCCTTTGCCTCCTGGTTCTTTCCTCTATTTCTAAAGCTCTCTCTTATACGTCTATGACTGTCACTGGATTTGTTTTTCTAGTCAACCCGGCCTAACACAGTAGGTTTTCTCTAAGCCACGGTTTTTACACTTTCTGGGTTGTGACTCCATGGGGAAAATCCCTTATCCTTATGCACAAGAATTTTGCTTTCAGTTTACTCTCTAGCTCTGTTCCCCTGGAAACCGGTAAGGGTGAGGATGTCAACTATGTTACCAGGCAACATTGCTCATGTTAAGTAAAAGTGACTTCTATTTGTACATCGAACCTGAACTGTAAAAACTATAAATGCTTGATGTGAAGCCTTGAGTTGGGCATCCTGAGTGGAGCAACGCTTTTAACTCGGCATCACCTTTGCAAAACCATGCCTATGGAATTGCTGCAAGATATTCTGGGTTCCTACAGGGCACAAGGCTTCCATTAGTGTGACTCTGACCTTCCTGATAAAGATCTAAGCTCTTTGGACCTTGGCCATCTCTGGATGGTGGTATGGACTGCTATCGTGGCTGCTGTAAGGACATCTAGCGAAGAGGAATGTTTGAAGCTGCCCTGCTGTGGTTTCTGACCTCCAATACGCAAAGCAGGCTGATGCCCAGTCTAGTAGCCCATGACAGTCTTGCGAGTCTGAATGTTTAGTTGAATCTAAGATATCCCTGTGCTGCTGCAGAATCAGAGTAGTAACCAGTACTCATATAGATATACCGAGGCAAGTAAAAAAGTATTACTAAATTTTTTTTTTAATGAAAGAATTAAAAAAAAATCAAAGAATTCTTTATTAAACAGAAATATGAAGCTATTGTTTCTCAACATACCCTCCCCATATAGACTTATATATACTTCTAAGAGTGGTGTGTTTCCCATCTCTGTAGCCCTTGCCTCCCAAATTCTGTGCTCTTTGACTTACACCATGTTGAAACGCCAATTTTGGCACCCTGAAGGGACGCAAACCCCGTCTCACAAATGTTCCCCGAGTCTGGGGAACAGAGAAACACACCTGAAGGAGCAAGGCCAGGGCTGCAGGCTGTTCTCAGTCTATCCTGCACTTCTCGCAGCATCAGGTCCTGTGATTGGCTCAACCACTCCTACGTTACGCTATCAGAGGGCAAAGAATTGCCTGTCTTGAAATCTGACTTCCCTCCAGGGCTCAGACTAAAAGATGACACTGAGAAGATGTTTAATTTATCTGCTAAATTACTACGGTCCTCTTATCTCATGTGAGCACTGCCCATCTACCCCCCTTCAGCCCCCGTAGGCTATTCGGAAACCACTTGTGCTGCAGACCACAAGGCCCTCTCCATTCCCTCTTCACCTGAACCCTGGGTCCCAAAGAGAAACTCCAGCCTTTCTACTAGGGAAGCCAATTGGCATTCTTCCACGAGGCTGGTGAGTGCAGCCTAAGTGCTAGAAGAACACCCTTAGAGGGTCTGGGAAGGCAGAGGGCTTGGGCCTAGGCAGCATGTGCCCCGTGGAGACCTCTCACCCAAACCTTTACAGGCCAGGCTCTGTGCTTAAGTGTGATGCTCTAAGCCACCACCTTCCAGATTACAACACAATGGTTTCTACGACTCAGTTATGGCCCCTGTTCTCTTCCCTAATTTCTTTGGTAAATATCAAACTCACTGCCACGGAGTTGATTCTGACTCACAGGGACCCTATTCAGGGTTTCTGAGATTGTAAATTCTTAACAGGAGCCAAGTCTCATCTCACCTTTCTCCATCATAGAAGCCAGTGGGTTTGAACTGCCGACCTTAGGTTAGCGGTCCAATGCTTACCTAACACATAGGAAGCAATGGAAAGTGTTGATCGTATTCATTCCCTCGTGCCAAGCAGATTTTGGGCAAATCCTTATCATAGGTTAACAAGACAAGGTTTATAATGGTGTTGCTGCAATTGTTTTAAATCCAGGTAATTTTCCTTTGCCTCATTCCCACAGCTAAGAGGCCCTAATGATAAGAATAAGCTTCTTCAAAGTACAGAATTCAGTAGGCAGCATTTTTAGCTGAGTGGGATCTGTATATAGCTGAAGTGACCAATCTCAGCCCGGCTCCTTAGAAAAGCACCCAGAAGACTGTTGTCCCACCAGACCCACCACAGGGCTGGTCACGGTTTACTCACCTGGGGGAGAAAGTTTGGGCGTGGAGTGAGTCTGGGAGGGGGGATAAACTGTGGTACTTTGATGGGCTGGGGAGGTGTTGCCTGAACCTGCTGAAAAAGAGAAAGATCAATCAAACAGAGGAAGACCCGCTATTCAGTACCAAAAGTAGACATCAGTCAAAGAATTTTCAGCAGCACTGTTCTCTGGATTGGACAGTATTTTCTATCAGCCTCCACTGAAGAATTAAAGTCATCGATACAGGGCCCTTTCACTCCACCCTCCCGGGCAACGTCAGCCCACCGCCATCTTCACCCACCTGACCCCACAATTGCCATCCACTTCCTCCGAGAGATCTTGCTCTTACAGATTTCAAAAGTTAAAGGCAGGGTCCAAAGTAAAATCAAAGTTGCTGCCTGGTCAAGTGGGCCTTTTCCTAATGTAAGAGTGTTTTCTACTGGTGAACATCTTTTTTCCCACAGAGAACTTCCTAAGCCTTAGCATCTGGCGAAGTGAGCTGGCTGTTGCCCTCTGGGAGTTCCTGGGTAAGGGGTGGAGCTTCACCTTAGTGCGTCTTGACTTCACTCATCACTGGGCATCAATCAGGCACCACCAAGCGCTCTTGGCTGCCATTAAGAACAGGATTTCAATTCAAAATTTGGATAGATTTCCCTCAAGCTTCAGAGAACATCAGCTTCTAAATGGCCTGACACCCTAGAAACCTGAGGAGCAATGTCTTTGTCCACGTGCCTCCTCATCAAGGGTCATTCCCTCCCTCTCACCCTCATCCCACTCCATGGACCTTGGACATTAAAACTTAGACATTTCTTAGAATATTTTGAATGTGGCCCCCACCAACTAAAGTACTTCCTGGTGTGATCAGCTTAAAGAAAGGGTGAATAAAAATTTTTTTAAAAGAACTAGCAGAGAGCTTTCCCCAAAGCAGTAATGAAATGCAGCAGCCAAGGATTGGAGGGGGAAGACAGTGGCAGAATGGAGAAGAGGGGAATGTAAGTTTATGCCTCCGTGAAGGACGTTTGTTCTTCTAAAGGCGTGGTACTTGGACTTCAAGTAATGTGCTAAGTGAACTCTGGTCCTCTGCATCAGGACAGCTCCACAGGTATTAAAGCAATGGGAGGAATGGCACGGTCCCCTGTCAGCACGGAGGGGGATCCCGTGTGGAAGGAGAGGGACGGAAGCTGAGAAAATCCAGCAGGAGTCTAAATGGCCCGATTCAACAAATGCATATCCTGAGCCCTCTTGTGTAGACACACATCATTAGCAGCTGCAGGCTTACCAGAGTGACTGTGTTTTTTGCCACGATTTGGACAGCCTCTGCCCCAGGCCCAGTGACCTTACTAGACGTCTGGAGGTTGACCGGCGTGTTCTGCACATCAGTGCTGAGCACAGCCTTCTGACTGTTGATGGCGGTCACCATGGCGATGGTCGGTCTCTGGCCCACGACAGAGGCAGGCATGGTCGCAGTTGCTGCTTTCAAGACGAGAGGTAGTGTCTTTGTGGTGATCATAGAAGCTGTAGTCACAGTCTTCTAGGAGACACGGAGAACAGGCATTAGGACAGCGAAGCGGGAGCCCCCGGAACAGTGTTCTGCTAAACCTCAGAAGGAAATAAGGCCATGATTCTCACCATCAACCAAGTTTCTCTCTATAGAAACAGTTTCTTTTGTGTACAGAGCATACTTCTTACTGCGGGAGAGACAACCCCGCTTCATTCACAACGGGCACCTGCAAGTGATTACGGACACGGGTTTCAACAGGGAGTGGAATGGTGGATGGAACCCGTGGGCACCTTTGACTTCCTGTCTAGTCCTTTGCTCTCACTTAGAAAAAATGTTAAAGCTGCAAATCAATACGGTGCATGTCATCTCTCTCCTTAATTGCTACCAGCTCATCAACATGAAGAACGACCAGCAGCACATCATTCTGGTTGTCTGCCTCCTGTGACACGGATATTGGGGGCCTCAAGCAGAGTCTTTCAATCCCAAGCCCCAGATAACGAAACATATTAACCAACTAGTTTAGTAAATTATCAGTTCTCGCTACCAAAGAGATATGAGCCACTACCTCTAATCTCTCTGGAGAACTGCTGTCGAAGTTACTAAAGAATGCAGTAAAACGTGACCAGACGGAAGCAAACACCTGAGTTTCAAAAAGCCTGAGAGATCAGAGGATGAACTGAAACGAGAGGGCTCTCTGGGGCGTCCGACATGCTACTGCAGCCCTGAAGCTGTGTCTTAATTTGAAGGAGTCTGTGACAAAGATGGCAAGATACACACCCGGACACACAGAGCACAAATGCAACTGGTCCTTCCAAAACAGCCATTTTAGGAGCACGGATGTCTGCCCGGTCCGACTGTCCTCATGCCCCACACCTATCCTCCTTTCTCCATGCTGGTGATAGCCCATTTGCTAGCCAAATTAAATGAATCAAAACTGATTCAAACAAAACCTGGAGTCCCTTCATTGCACACGCCACGGTTAAGTTTCCAACAGCCACGTTGGACAGCAGAGATAAAAGGACGCGGCGGAAAGCCCTAGTGAACACCCCTGCTCTGGCCAGTGACAAGTGATCCGCACTTTCCAAAACCGATCCTGACAACTTCTCCCAGGACTTCATTTCAGTGCCTGTGCATTTAAGTTGCTTGGTTCTAGATGAAGCATGTCCTCACACATCATTCATCTTAAACATCTTCTTCAGTTCTTCTTTCACCCAGAACCTTTAATGACCTGGCCGCATCTATGCCACCGCAGCCTAGTCGGCGGTCTTCACTGCTGCCTCCAACGATGGCACGGGACTGGCTGCTTCCTCATCAGGGCAACAGAAGTGGCTTAATTTCCTCGCCACCTTGTCCTCAAATGTGAAAGGGGAGTGAAATGGGAATGGTTATTTATTTGGGGCAGGATGCGTATTTACGCTCTATGAATGAGGAAACCCAGTACAAGTTAAACGCTATTTGTCATTCGAAATGTTGTTGTGCTAGTACTAGTGGATAGCACCAACACTGCTCGAGGGTGGTCTTGACTCATAGCAGCCTATGGGGTGGAGTGGACATGCCCCCTTGGATCCCACGGCTGTAAGTCTCTGGAGGAAGGTGCAGGCAGGCCCATCTTTCCTCGGCAGTCGCCCTGTGGGTGGCAGCCCAACGTGCACCCAAGGTTTCTGAGTCTACACTATCAGCCATTTAATAAGTGTTTTTAACACAGCCTGACACGAGTCCTATCATTCAATTTAAGGGATTTAAATACAAAGAACTTTTGAAAGAGCAAGTCACACCAGATGGCATTCAATTCCGGTGGAAGGAAAGTTCTAGTCAGCAGAACCCACTGAGTGGATCTGAAAAACCAAACACAACAAACAGCTGCGCCTGCTGGCCCTGCTTTAAAGGCGGGCAAGGCATACTGTTGTTTGGGACCTCCTTGTTCTAGGAGGGTCAGTATCAGTATCTTCAGTGTTGTGTGCGCCAGTGGGGCCATTCTGAAGACTCTGTATCATCTAGTTGGCACCAACTCTGTGGAGCATCAGTGTCGAGATGAAGGAGGGAGCCTAGGGTTTGGAAATCAAAGCCCAATGAAAGTGTCTGGACTGTTCTGGCAGGAGGAAGAGAAGACACAAAAAGGAAAGGTCTGGAAAACAAAACTATTTCTATGGAAACGGACTTCGGTCCACGGCGAGCCTCCGAGAGAACCTGGTGGGTTTTCCCCCAGTCTCGGGAAGGGCTTGGGAACCTTCACAAAGCCCAACTCGCAGGAGTTGGAAACACTCACAGAAAAATCCTTTTTCATTGTTTATTTTGTTAAGGTGTTGTTGACCTGCCTGCAAAGCACGATCCATGGATAGTAAAACACGGGGGCGCCAACGCACAGAGCAGTGCGGACAAAAGCCGCCTACTGTGGACTCTAATTAACCTCCGCTTTAGATGGCTTGCTTTCATTGCTTAAAGGCACGATTTTAGTTTATTCAGTTATTTTTGAACATTCTATTGTGGTCTGGGTGAAAGTTTACACAGCAAATTAGCTTCCCATTCAACAGTATACACACATCTTGTTTCATGAACATGAGCTGCAAGCCCCTCAAACATGCAGGCTGTTTTGTTCTTTAATTTTGAACGAAACGTCACTGTGGTAAACTCAGACCCCAAAAAGAGAAACTCTTTTGTCACGAAAGGCTAATTTTTTTATTTGATTTCATAAACTGTGTTTTCCTTCACGTTTCTATTGCACCACAACAGATCAGAGCTTTGTGGATAGAGGCTGAAGGGTGTGCCTGTAGTCAGCTTTATTGGAAACATTTCTAAATACATATACAAGAATGAGTTGGAATTAGCCAAGTGAAGATCCTGGTCCACCCCCTACTTGAGACTTCCTCAATGCCTCTGTGTAGGCTAAGCCAGGGGTCTAGGGTAAACCCTGATTGCTACCTAACTGCTAAGCCGTTCTGAACTTATATCTCTTAACTTAGGTCACCTCCCACCTCTCATGTGCCTTGACGTCGTCCTCATGAACCTCCCGTGACTCCCTCTTCTGGTTGCCAAAGACCAGAACCGTTGGTGTGCACAGATGAGCTCCGTCCTACCTCTCCAGCCTTCCTCTGATGTCTTTCTGAGGACCCCAGGCTCCAGACACACAAGCCTGCGTGCCCTTGCCAGGCGGTGCAGTTGCTTTTAGACTCCGCCCTTCAGTTCCGACTGTTGTCTACACCGGCCACGCTCTCCAGCTCCGACATGCTCTGAAACGCCATTCATCGGCCGGCCCTGGCCCACATGCCAGCACAGCCCCTTTGTGAAGGCTTCCTCATCCTTCTCTCTGGTGCTGTCACAGCTCTTCCTAGGACGTCCACTCGACCTATGTTCGCGGTTTGCATCGCTCTCTCCATTTAAAAAAAGTTTGAAGACAGAAACTCTTTTCTGGGAAGTCATAGCTCACATTGCCTAGCACAGTACTTGTACATCGTAGAGGCCCAACACATACTTACTGAGTGAATGAAAACATGTCAGAGTGAACACTAGGCTCTAGGGTTCCCAGAGGGGAGGGACCACTGCGACTACCTCTTTATTTATCAGAACCTAACACGCAGAAGATAGCCCATCAGTAGTGACAGTTTACTTTAAAACACAAAACAGAACAAAAACAACCCAGAAGATTTTCGTTTTGTTTTGTTTTTAATATTAAACACTTGTATCAGGCAAAACAAACCAAAGGCAATTCCATTTATCAGGCGGGCTACCATTTGGAGAGATGCTGCCCACTGTTTGGGGGACAGTCTGTGGCTCTTCCCCACCCACCATGCCAAGGCGACAGAGAACGCTGATGACTACGGAAGGAGACAGTGATTGTATTGCCTCTGATTTGCATAACTTGGAATGCTACTTGAACAGAAAGTTTCCATGGGTTAAGAGAGAAAACTCCAGCATACAAAGAAACAATGAATTCTATCATATCCTTCCATGAAAATACTTTGTGATGAAAAACTGCATTTTGGAGAAGGAATCATCTAACCTGGCTGTGTAAAATGTCAAAAAAAGCCCATCTTTCAGGAACATTACAAGTCTGGCTCAGGGAAATTTTAAAGTCAGTCTGAATACCTCATTTCCAAGTGCTCTTGGGGTGGCGATTAGGGTAAAAAACACATAGGCCCCTTTAAGATACCTGATTTACAACGACAATTTCTCTTTTTTATCTTTCCTCGGCATTTTATGTAATTGTAGTATTTCATTCTTCTTTCTTTTTTTAATTGAATGGCAGCCTAGGAGAATGGCTCAATGGATAGTTTTTTCCAACACGAACATCTTGGCTCTACCACCCTACCGCTATGATCTCAGGTGAACTCCTTACCCTTTCTGGGCCTCTGAAAATAGAAACAATAATGCCACCCTCCTGAAAGGGTCGGGGGAAGCATTACATATGTCACACATGTGAAGCGGTTAGGAGAGGGCTGGTAGGGGTAAACTTTTATGTAAATGTTAACTTTCCTTAGTATTAAAAAAATACTATTAAGCACTTTAAAAACAAATCACATGCAAGGTGTTTACTGATCGCTACACCAGCACAATAACCATCCATGGTCACTGCCCCGATCAAGGACACCCCGTCCTCTCGACCTGTAGATACAGCAGGCTTTGTGCTGCTGATTGAGGGGTGGCCACAGAGGAGATAGCGCGGTGCGTGACTCCACCGTAAAACAAGTGAGTGTGCAGGTGTAAGCGTGGGTCTTTCTGACATGAGGCCAACGGCTTTCAATAGTTTTATAAGTGGTCCATAACCCCAAGGAGCAAGAACCCCAAATTAGGTTATGGCCATGGACCTGAATATTTTGTCTCTATTAATAATGGAGATAAGAGTTGCTTTGCTTGTTTCTTTCTACTTAGTCCCAAGGACATTGATCCCGATAGAGCTCCACTCCTAATGGCTAAGAATCTCCCCCCCCCACCCCCCACCTGCATTAAAAAAATAAATGAACAATTCTGGAAGAGGTTTAGTGTCAGAGACCTTTAGAATCAGGACACTCAAAGTAAGGCTTTAATTCTATTCTAATGTAGGGAAGCAATTTTTCTTTCTTACTGAATACCTCTTCCCTTTTCTTTGGACAGGTAGAAAACTCATTTGACTTTTGTTCTTTAATTATGTTCTTTCCTTTTGTCAATGAGTTTCAAGCGATGCTTATCCCAACTGTAGTAGAAAAAGTAACTAAAATCATGCTAGGTTAACGGAGTCCGAAACAAGACCCCATCCTGCATAACCAGTCACAAACCGATGTCCTGTGGACAGCCTGCGAGGCTCCCCACACGTTACCTGTGAAGCAGTCAAGTTGGGAGCGGGCGTCGCTGACTGCGGGGCGTGGTGGTGGTGGTACTGCTGCTGTGGCTGCAGTTGCTGCAGCGGTTGCGGCTGTGCTGTTTGCAGTTTGTTTTCAGACTGTGGCAATGGCTGTATTTGGAACTTGTCTGGCTGTTCTTGCTTGACTATCAGGTTCTTCCGGAGCTGTTCAACGACTCTTTTCTACCAAAGGCGACAGACCAAAGGCAAGCGGTTAGGATATTGGTTGGTCAGCAGCAAAGACATATTGAACACTTCTACGCGCTATATGACATTTGTAAACTAGCCTCGCCTTAAGTGGGTTCCGGCTAAAATGAACACATATTCTACCTATGAGGAGGAGTTCAGAGCACTGAGCAGGCACTGCCATATAAAACACACAGCATCAGAAATGTCTTCTCTAGAAAGGAAAACGGAGGCACACAGAAGAGCCACTGGAGATCACCCGGCAGAGTCCTGACTGCCAAGTGAGGCGGGGCGTGCGGTGCAGGAGAGAAGAGCACGGCTTTGGAGCCAGCCTGCCTCCCAATTTCAAATCGACGCTGATCTGGTGGTACCAAATACACCAGTGGTACCAACTTTCATCAAGTGACTTATCCCAGTTTTAAACATTAAACAGATGTTTTTCAACAAAGTGCACCCTGCTATATAAACAATAGACAGTCTCAATTATTACAGTATAAAATCCACATACAGGACTCCTTTGCTGGGGTAGAATCTAAGAAAATGTGTACATTTGTTTAGGCAGAATAGAGACTTAGCTGCATGGGATGAACACGTAAAATTCTTGAAATGTTCTAGACCTGGTTCAGTCTTACCGACTGTGCTGCTGGACGCCACCACTGTGTAACTACATTTCAACATGTACTGGTGCACGGGGATGGGGACTTATTATCTCGCTCACAACGGTCCCCTCCGCACCTTCAACTATGCTGTTGAGTGAACATGCTGGTCTGGAGTGGGATAAGCTGAAGGCCCCGAATGGTTCTGGGGGGTGTATGCTACCCACTTGGGGCCAGGCTGGGGCTCTGAGTCTGCGCAGACTGCTCTCCTGCACATTCACACGGGAGTGCTTCCGCCCGGGCTGCCCCATGCCGCATGCTCGTCAGGACAGACTGATTTCTCAGAGAGGTCGTAAGTGGACAAAAAGTGAACGAAGAGCTTCAAATCAAGGGTTAAGTGAAACCACAACAGCCAGGTTGATGTTCACATTCCTGGTTATGATTTTAACCAGCTCTTTATTGCACATGTTCTCCAAAGGATTCAAATCTGTAGGCTTCTCATCGAGCAGATCTGAATATTAAAATATGATGTGCAGAGGCCTGTTAACATGCAAGAATGCATTGGGAAGTGGATTGTTGCAGATGCAGTTAAGTTAAAATTTAGCAACCTATCATTTGATCTGATCTCCCTTATGATCTAATTAAATTTGCTTTAGTTTTTAATATTTTCTGCTTTCTTTTCTATTGAAGTTTTTATCCATTTTAGTATCGTATTTAAACAAATAATTTTATTGCAGCTCTTATAACATTCCATGCATTGATTGTATCAAGCATATTTGTACATGTTGCCATTACCATTTCCAAGACATTTTCTACTTGAGCCCTTGGTATAAGTTCTTTTTTTCCCTCCCTCCCTCAACCTCCTCGATTAATTATATATTGTAATTATTACTTCGAATCTTACTGGACTTCTTGCTAGTTTTTAATGTTTTTCTGCATATGAAATCCAGGGCTACATAAATCTAGAGAGAGAGAAACTGGATTAATGGTTCCTTGAGGATATAGCAGGGGAGGTTCGGGGGGAAATAGGGAGCTAATAACGAGGAGCAGAAGAATGAAGAAAAGTGTTCTAAAACTGTGGTGATGATTAAACAACTCTTCTTGGTGGGATTAAATTGTTGACATGTGTGACACATGAATTATATACCAATAAAACTGCTGAAAAATGTTATTTTAAATACTTATTTTAAGATAGGGTTTTAAAACCTTTAAGTCAATACAAACTACATTGAGACAATATAAAACACATCTTTATCATTCTTTTCAGACAGCAAAAATGGTACAGGAAGACAAATTCCAACCAAAAGTGCTTCTGTTATACTGTATAATTCGCT
This sequence comes from Echinops telfairi, assembly GCF_000313985.2. Taxonomy (NCBI): domain Eukaryota; kingdom Metazoa; phylum Chordata; class Mammalia; order Afrosoricida; family Tenrecidae; genus Echinops; species Echinops telfairi. The sequence continues at coordinate 5,317,242 of NW_022103958.1, read as the reverse complement.
GGCATTGGCTCTTTGAGTAAACATTTAAGGGGGGGAGATGCAGATTCCAGTTTTTGTAGAAACTACCTTCAGGGTAATAAAAATACAAAATTAATAAAAAGGCAAATGGGTATAGAGATGAACTTTCAAGGCTTCAAATGTCTCCTGCTCCACTGAGGGAGGCCGAGCAAGGGGGTGGGGCAGCAGTGGGGCCCAGCACTCCGTCCTAGTGCTTACTGCTGGACTGCCAGAACATTTAACAAACTGAAGTGCAGAAAGGGACTCCGCCCAGGAACCCTTATCCCAAACCGGCTCAAATCTGGGGGAGGAGAGAAAATCCACGAGTAAAGAACGCAACACAAAGGTGAGGGCTGCCAACAAGAACTGCAACACCCAAACAGCCCCGGACTGAAGTGACTGCAGGGCACAAAACGGAAGGGTGATCTTCTCTCGGGCCCTCCTGCTTATACCTAGAGGCTGGGAAGGGTGGCAGCGAGTGGGGAAAGAATGAGCAAGGGGTGCAGGCTAGAGTACTAAAGTCCAGTGCTGGCCAATCAGAGGCAGGCTGAGGAGAGTGGGAATCGGTAATCATACGGCACCCCAACTGTCCCTCCCCCAGGACCAGACAAAAAGCCCGCAGAAGCCGGCGGACTGGACGTAAGATCACCATATCTGCAAACTTCCATTACTCCCTGAGAGGCATCAAAGAAAGCGAGAAAGAGCGGGTCTGGGAGGCTGGGGACTCAGAGTGCTGCTCAGGCAGGGCCCTGAGCGGGAGAGCTCACCAGGCTAGAGGCATACAGAGCAGGCGCTCTTGCTCTTGTAGTGTGAGAGGCCTGAGCTCTCAAAACTAGCTTTTGGGGAAGCACGGAGACTCCTGCCACTCAAAGACCTATCACCGTGGATCAAAAACCGCATTCGCACTCCGGACACACGCTTTCAAGGAGAGCTGCCAAGTGTGTCAGTGGGCTTTGCCAAATGCCACCATCTTGCTGCTCTCCAGTACACCTTGCTCATCCAAGCTGCAGGGGGACACTGGCTGGCTTCAGTGCCGGCAGTGGGTGGACCGAGAAGGAGACAGATATACTGCTTTACAATCCCAGCTTCGTCAAGTTCCCAATGTCCTCCCCAAGAGCCCCCGTGCTGTCCTCCACAGGAGGTGAGCTTACCTTTCACTAGTGCGTATTTTACACGCACAGACTCTGACCTTGGCTGATCTTCAATGAAGGCTACACCGGCATGGACATTCTTGTATTTCCAAAAATATTCAAACACGAGACCGACCATTAAATATGGTGAATTATCTTGGACTGTCAATCTGAAGCTCTGGGAAATGGCTGTTTCACAAACTGCTTATCATTTACTATAATACGTTACTGAGAGTTGGGAGGCGGGGGAGAAAGAAAACAGGAAATGTGGAAAGGAGGGAGAGAAAACTGATATCCTATCATCTTTTTTCCTTAATATGTTTGCTATAAGCAATAAGCCAATGTGCCAGCCCTCTGGAATGGCTGTACCGTCCCCTTCAGCCCATGTGTCAAGAACTGCTCCACAGGCCCAGAATGTCATCCCAAGCCTCCGAGTCCCTCAGCGCCCCCGTCACAACGTTTCATCGGGGCCTGCTCAGGCAGAAGAGTTCACGGAGCCTCTGACACTTCATGTCATAATTTCTGAGCCAGGTAGTCACGCGGATCAATATTGTGACATTCAGCGATACTATCAACATGTTCACATGACAGTCAGGACAGATCCCAAAGAAAAACACAGAAGTGTATGGGTCAGATGCAGCTGAAATTGGGTTCCATCTTCTGTGACTGAAGCCAATTGCTTCCTGGTCCTTGGCCAATCCAGATGGGAGATGTAGAGATGAAAGGGCAGCTTCTACCCCTCCGATCAAGCCATCAGTTCAAACAACTCACACAAGTTTTAGAAAGCTTCACTCAAAAATAACTCCAGGCACAAGGCCCTACTCTCTCTCCACAGCCGACGTCTCGTTTTCCCAGGACTGGTCACTGAACTTGCTGGTACTCTCTGTTGCATTATGTTTACAGCCGCAAAGAGAGGCTGTGCCTCTCAGACACCCTAACACAGGAGTGCACAAAGATTGTATTCCAGGGGCCAGTCATACCATCTGAATAAACTTTCACCCCCGACACTGGAGCTGGCAGAGACTTTTCGCAAACTCAGGAAGCCAAGATGAAATCTCACTCATATTCCTGCCCAAGAAGCAGCAAAATCTTTGCAGGTCTTCAGACTCACAAACTGCTGAAAATTAATCCAGGGAGAGGCCATTATATGTGTGCAAAAAAAGCTAACTGTGGGGAATTTGTATTTGTTGATGAAGTCACAATTTATCCAAAGAGAAAAAACAAAAACAAACAAGCCCTTTCTACTGCCCGATGAAGAAGATAGCCATTTTGTTTCCCACACCACCATTCATGCACACTGAGGATGCAGGTGGGAGACATGGCAGCAGTCTTCAGAACTCTGCCCCATAAGGACCCTCTACAGGACAGGGCATGTGCTGCACGGTGGCGGCATTCCGGTTCTGAATAGAACGTGTTGTGTCGAGGCAATAGAGAATCAAGTGAAGAGTCCGTCATCTTTTGAACAAAAACACAGAATACTATAGAAGAAGAATCTACTCAAACCCACAGCCACTGAGCTGATTCTGATCAAAGTGAACCTCCATAGGGTTTTGAAGTCTTTGTGAATCTTTAAGGAAGCCTCACAGCTTTCTCCTGAACCACTGTCCCCATGGCTAGCAGTCCACTGCTTATCTGGGACTGGCACCAGGGCGGCTCCCAGCATGCACTGACGTATGAGAGGGAGACACACAGCGCAGAAGGCTGACCCCCCAAAAAGGAAAACGGGTGGTAGCAACAATGAAAATGTTCTTGGCTAAAAACAAATGCGTTTTGTTAGTCTTGTCAGGTTATTAGAATGTTTTCCCCAAACGCTGTGATATTCAGTTTTGGGGTTAACATTAGGAAAATAACCTCTAACCTCTCACACACTCCTTTTTAAAATTCTACCTGTTCAACAGAGGTGGGTTTTCTACAACCTCATCTGAAAAGGTGAACTGTATCAGCGGTTCTCAACCTGTGGGTCGTCGCTACCCCTTTGGGGGTCAAACGACCCTTTCACAGAGGTCGTCCAATTCATCACAGTAGCAAAATGACAGTGATGAGGTAGCAATGAAAATCGTGTTATGGTTGGGGGTCCCCACCATGTGAGGAACTGTGTGAATGGGCCACGGGGCGTGAGGAAGGTCAAGAACCACTGGTCAATGTGGTCTACTAAATGCTTGTCTCCTGGTCTGGGGTGGGGGGTGGGGGAGGTGTTTGCAAGCACAAACAATTATTTTATATTTCAAGGTGCCATGAAATTTGTATAAAGCGAAGAGAGAGAGTTAGAATTATCAAGGTCCCCACAACCCCCATAACATTGATCTGCATGGATGCTGAACAGATGGTGGGGACTGTGTATGTCATGGTACTGATTAGACGTTGGCTTACTTTTTTAATTAAAAAAATTCTTTGGGGTCTATTAACACACTAACACACACACTCACCCACTCACTGGTTATTTGCATCAGTGGGATTTACATTCCATCTCCACAGGGGATTAGACCTTTTATTCATATCAATGGGGTTTATATTCCATCTCTCCAGGGGATCAGACCCTTCATTTGATAGCTTGATTGAAATGCATTTTTCTTATTTAGTTCACTCATGCTCTAATGCGCACTCAACCCCACTTTCCCCACAGCCCCTTGTGTATGACTAGGAAAGATTGCTAAAACTACTATCTTGAAATTTTGCCTAAATCTAAAGACCTTCTAGGAACCAGGAAGTGTCTTTGGTTTGCTCCTAGCAAGAGTGTAGCTGTTGTACTTAACAGAGAGCTCTGGCTCCCGGAAGACTACAGATCCCAGAATACAACACACCACGATGCGGGGACAAAATAAGAATAAACATGAAGATTGAAAACAACAACAAAAACACTACCTGCTGGTGATAGTAGTTACTGCAAAGTATTCTCTATAATGAAAGATCACAGAGGTCAAAGTCAGAAACCAGATGGCTTACATTAAGTCAGACCCCGATGGCTTTCTCCAAAGCACTAGCTAGCTACACACTGTGCTTTGCTTGCTTCAGAAGGATGCCGAGGATCACGAGTTAATGGTAGAAAATGCTTACAAAACTATCAAGGGCAATGTAAAATGAAGCATGGTAATTGATGAATAATACAGTTTGTCCAGCAGGAATTTCTAACTCAGAGCAACAACTAATGAAATGTGACTTTTATCTCCAATGTCAATTATATTTCCATCACTTGATTTTAAAACATCTAGTCAAACATTCTGTTACTTCAGGCTGTTTGTCCTTTTTTTTTTAAACGAGAATCTAAAAAAGGAACAGAAGTACTGGACTAAGAAAGGAAGATGCTTGCTCTTTTATCTCTGAAAGTAAGCACATCAGGGGCTAGGTGCCCACGTAGCCATCCAAGCAGGTCCCCGACTCCCTCTACCACTACAGCCGTCGTGGGCGAGAAGGCGGAGTGCATGAAATACATGTCTAATTAAATGTAAGCATGGCAATGAGGACAGCAGGAGAAAAATCTAAGAACCATCTGTAATCCATACAATTTAGCCTTTGCTGGTAAAAAAAAGTGTCTGCATCATCACGTTCGTATCACAATGAGATGTGCTATGGAAGCGATCAATCTGTAAATGGAGCTCCAGTTCAGCAGAATGCCCGCGCCCTGTGACGATCTGTTACAGAACACTGCTGCACACACTGCCAGCTTGTCACTCCTCATTCCCTGGCTCCACCCCACGGCTTAAAAGGCAGCGTTGCCTTGTGATTGGCAGAGTTCTCCCACACTTTATAGACATTTTCACTCCTCTCCCTGGAAGCTGCTGTGATTTTCCCCACAAAAGAATTCGGACTGGAGATGGCTGCTGGGTAGCTGTCTCTGACATACTGGATTTGCACACATAGTTCAAGCACCGTGAGGATCACGAAATGGGGGAGGGGGGAGGGAGGAACACAACCGACCACTGCTGAGACCCAGCAGATTGCCTCGCCTAAGCCAAACCCCGGCACCATTCAACAGAATGTGGAGGCAGAGCTCCTCGCTGCACCGAAGCAAGAGACAGTCGGACGCTGGAACAATTATTGACCAAATCCTACACAGACTGCATGCACTGAAACCTGGATCCACCATTTCCATAATCCTCAATCCTGTGTTTCTCACAGACAAGTGTTAGAAAATAGAGAATGAAGGCAATCTACTATACATATAGTGAGGAAATATTCCGTGGTGAAATGTACTAATGTGGTGCACTTTCCTTACATTTAAACAAAAGCCCATCTTATGAATCACTCAACACGGGCATTTTGAGTTGGGAAATATTTTGACAAAAGTACAACTGGAACAATGCAATTTTGATGCTTAAGAAACACGTTTAAAACCAGCAACGAGAATAGCATAAACACAGAGGTCAAAAGCGATTCAAAACAACTGAATGGGGATCTGGGGCTCTCTTAACTTCACCAAGCATTCACGACATTAGTAGCAGGATTTATCACCAGGTAGTTGCTTACAATCACTTAAAAAGGAAAATGAACTGTGGTATGAATTTCCCTCCTTTCCGACAGGATGCCGCACCAAATAGGGAGGGCGCAATGCCACCACCTAGGTGTCCTGCCAAGATGACGGATGGTTACCTTCAAGGGATTGGATCTTCCAAGACACGTGACAAAGGCTAATTAGCACAATTCTGTATTTAGTCTGAGTATTCTGCAACAACAACATACGACACCTGGACGCATCCTCCAGAACTTTTGAGGAAGGTTGCTTTTTTTGTTTTAAGTGGTCACTGTTTGGAATTTTAATAAAGAGAAATAAAGGTTCAACAATAAACAAGAAAAAGATAAATACCCTCGTAATGAGTAAATCACATCTGTTAAAAATATAAGTATCTTTAACTCTCAAGTGTGGAGAAAAATATCCCCCCTCCCCCCTGGGATTACGAAAGTCTCCAATGTTTAAAGTACACACACGCATGCACTTGCACACATGAAAGGAGGGAATGGCCAAAGCCACAAAGATTTCTTGTTCTGATCCATTTCCGGGTACCACTCAGTACTGCCGGCACACTCGCGCTCTCCGCCCTGCTCTCTGCACTGTTCTGGGTGTCCACAGCCACCCGTGGGAGCAGAAGGGCCTACCTGTGAGAGCCCAAGGGCAGGCCCTCAAACTTTCGATGCAGACTAATGTGGTAGCTGCTGGGTCCTGTGAAGATTTTAATAAAAACAGCCGCAATCATAGCATAGAGATATTATTTGCTAGGTGAGGCATGGAGGCTTTGAATAGATTAATGACTGGCGCTGACCTACGTCAGGGCTAGTCAGACTTAGGGGGTCTAATCATCCCCTACCCCCACCCCATACCATGATCTTACTTACTGGCAAGGATTCACAGCCGTTCTACCCAAAGACGGTCATGCAGCTGGAATAAGTACGGAAGCACCGAGTAAAAACACACACACTGCTTTCTACTTTGCTTCTGGGAAGTAGGAGTCCATATTGTGTATGAGAAATAATACAAAGGGACAAGAAATCTGGAGTCTAGTCTCATCTCTGTCACTGAATTAAGCTATGTGACCTTGGGTGAGTCACCTACTCTTGGTCTCAGCTTCTTGACTCTGCCTGTAACATTTTCTCCTGCTTACAATTCTGTGACTCACTGAAGGGAAAGAATGCAGTCTCCTGACCTCTACCTTCTACCGCCAGAACACGAGACACAGAAAACTTATGTTCATAATGATGATCCATCCTGACAGAGAATAAAGAAGCTACACCATTACAATACTTTCCTTCAGGGCTGAGAACCCAAAGGCACAGAGGTGAGGCAAGGCAGGCAGTGGGCTCAGATACTAGGGCGTGCTGGGCAGAGGTTGCTGGAGGGGAGAGTACTTCATTAGGTGTGAATGTCAGAATTGCTGCTAACACTGTGAGCCAAACAAAATACAAACGGACAGGATTAAGCCCATGCGCCACCAGCTTTCAATCATTACGGGGTAATTACATTCATTGAACTGTAGTCTCCAGGAAAGGAAAGTAGAATCGGACTGAGAAAAACTTCAGGGTTAAGAAGGAATCCAAGAGGATTTCTGATGATCGGAAAATTAAAATAGGCTCCTGGCTAATAAAAGTTTACCATAACGAAAAGGTCAGTGGGAAGAGGCATAGACATAAAAAGCAAGTCATTGATGGTCACTGAGAAGAACATGACAAGGTAAACATCAGAAGAGAAAAGGAAGGTGGACAGACCACATACGAAAGATCAAGGTGAGGATGAAAACTTGAGTAATAATTCTGTTCCGTAAGGGTGCTGACTCCACCAGAGCATCTTAAAACACCTTACGGACAATCGAACTCCTGCATATTATGGCCCCACCCCAGTCCTGATGTAAGGAAGAGCTGGGATCAGTCTCTACCACTGAACTGCAGTGGTCGCTAGGGCTGAAGGAAACAGCTGTTTAAGTACCTAACAGGGGAGGTCAGGTAAAACCCCAAACACATCCTTATTGATGCCATCCAGGGAGCTAAAGTAAGTAAAATGTAATCTTCAGAGGTGGAATCCAACCAGGACACTTGAACTAAATTCTACACACAACTGGATCTCATTTCTGTGCTCAGATTTTCCAAAATAATGTAATCTACTTTACAAGATTAAGAATAAAGGGATGAATGTTATAAACATACAGATTATTTCATAATAATTTTAAATAACCCGACTTTCTGAGTAAACCCTACATGGAAAATGATGGTACCATTTTCTTCAGATATTTCCCGAATGATTTGACTTTTTTAGACTCAGTAACCCTGTGCTTTCTACAGCAGTTACACTTGTAAATTTTCATACCCTCTTCTCAATTAAGAGTCTCACAACTATGGAGGGTGGATTAAGGGACTGTCATTAATTTAGAGGGAAAAAAGTGAGACACATGTTGACGGGTGACCAACTGCAGGTCACACATGGTCACCGAACAGTAAAATGAAGACTAGGACATGGCGTTCCCCTCTCGGAAACGTGCCTGAACGAAGTTCTATACACCGGACAAGGAGCTAGTACATTTCTCTGAGCCAACTCTGGGGGCTGACAGGAGGCTGGTGGGAAGCCAGGCCAAGGGGAGGGCCATCGGTCCCTCCCTGTGACAAAGAGCCAGGAAACAAAGGCAGAGGGTTGAGAGCCCAAGAGGCTGGAATCTGCAAAAAGCAGGAGAGGAGCAGGTAGAGGCAACAAAGGTGGGCAACGGGGCAGCTCAAGAGGTGGCTCTGGAACCGACTACACAGATGGTGCCCATTTCAAAGGGAACTTCCTTGAAACGGCGGAACACTCGGAAGAGCTAGGCGTGCCCTTCAGGTAACAGTGCTAGACAATCTCCCCTAGAATGTCTGAGAGGCTGTACTTCTGCCATCCACTCTCCGGGAGCCCAACACAGCTCCTCTCTGGAGTCAACCCAACAAGAATGATATGTTCCCCCGTCTATGAGTCAGATGAACACTTTTAAGATTCTGCTGCCAACCTTTTAGCCTTGAGCCAAAACGCCAATTCTGGAACAATGACTTCGAATTAACTGGCACATTTTGACGAAAAAATGCTGGGCTCAGTGGGTTTTTAAGGGAACACATCATAGCAAGCTTACTTCCCAGCCACTAACAATAGAGCTGGATTTAGAATTCTTACCCACTAACAGATTTACTCTACCATAAAAGAAATACAGCTATTTTTCTTTTAAAATAGAACACAGATGATCAAAACCCACATGCAAAGGATCTCGGGGAAACCACATTCTAAACCACACAGAGGCTTTTAAATCAGCTCCCCCCACCTCCCCCCATCGGAGCTGCTACTAGGACCCTTGGCCTGCCCTCCCCCACCCATCACGCAAGACCGGGGCTCAGTCACTAAGACTGCTGTGTAAGTGACACAGCCGTCACTTCGGCTTCATCTCCACAAGCCTAATGTGTGTGATGCTGAATTTACTATCTCAGTCGGCAGCACAGCCTCGCCAAGAGTGGTTATGTCTTAAACGGAAGAACAAGATGTCAGGGGTTTTGTGGTTGTTGCATCCTTCTGCAACACCTTACTGCAATTCTGTGCTGAGCTGGCAAAAGCACTCCATCAGCCCAGCTCCGCTTACCCTTCAGATGCTCCAGGAGCAGGACGACTTTGCAACGTTCCCTGGCAACGTGACACACCAGTAACACGGATTTGTCTAGTCATCACCCTCTGAGTCTCCCTGTCCTTGGCCCTCCCAGCTGCATTTGCTATACTATTTCTTCTGGGGTTTTCAAGGAAGGACACAAGGACCCAAGTCCATCTCCAGTCCATCGGCATGCGTGTCCATCGACATTGCACGGTAGGTTGGATCCTGGGAGCAACAGCCAGACAGCACAGGAGCATCCCACAGACTGCCCTGCGCAGACGCCGAGAATGACAAGGGCGGCTGCTCCCGTCCCCTTCGGTGGAGTCCAGGTGGTTTAAGGGTGGCTGAGGGCAGGTCTGATGGAGCTGCGTGGAGGAAGCAGGGGTCTTTTGCCATCTGATGGACACTGCAGAATGCCCCTACTCGTGTGCACACCAGCGGCCTTGCCACTGATCAGTGAGGGAGAGGGCACTTTTAGGAAAAGAAAATGGAACAGATTGAGTGGAAGTGACACAAAAGTACACTGGTTAACACGGAGCTCTGTGCGTGCGTGTGTGTGTGTGTGTGTGTGTGTGTGTGTGTGTGTGTGTGTGTTTGGAGAGACCCCTTTCCTGATACTCCCTGTAACAGGAGGACTCAATCCTACCGGGGGCGGCAGGGTGGGGTGGGGGTGTTTGTTTGTGTGACAGTTATACTGTCATAATTTTAGATGATTCAACCTCTGCTCCAGGGTTTATAAAAGATCAGAGCACTTGTCACTCTTCGTGCAGGTAGAGTGAGACAGAGTGGCTGAGCAGTTCATTTTTCTTTATAATTACACTCCATTAACCTTCCACGCGAGAGCTCCCCTGTGCTTTCGCAGCAGCAGCACCGACTGGCTGTGTTTGATAAGGCGCTACCGCAGAGTCTGCAAGACCAGCACATGTAACAAAAGGAACCCTCGCAGACTGCAGGCTTAAGCAGAACACAGCTCCGCAGCCCCAGCGCCTCTCTGACTGGCACACAGTCAGCTCAATTGTGCGCACGTAGACAAAACAAACCCAAACACAGCGCTGGGAACCAGCAAACAAATGAGAGGAGCTGACTGAAGACGCACGTGACCCGCACACACGCTTCCGACAATCTTCACGCGATCAAAACTCCAGGTCTAGTACTTTCAGTCCTTTGATAATATGGCATCCTATGAAAGAAATGAAAGCTGACAGGGTGACCAAGCTACAAGGGCATCGATCTTAACAATGAGATCACGCTGGTGTCTACAAGCTGCATGTGGTGAAGGGGATTTACTCTCTAGAGTATTTCCCTGCATCTATCTCAGAAGCTCCCTCTAAAACACTGGTTAAGAACTGGCATGAGGTCCATCTACATCCTTTTTGACAGTGGCCACATAAATGATTTCCCTTTTTGAGAGAAGCCTATGCCATTAATAATGCATTCTCCAGTTTTTTTAATGCAGTGCCAGGAAGACTATTTTCCACATGCACAAAGGTAGATTAGTGCTTTTTCTACTCTGAGCAAAGGCTAGGTGAACATGCTTGAACAGATAAAATGAAAGCCAATTTGGGAAGTAGGTACTGGCACAATTAATCTTGAATAAGATCCCAATTATTTTGGAAACAAAAGGAGCTATATTTAAGCCTCTGCCTTCACCAATGGCATTCACAGCTCACAGAGCCCCTCAGAACCAGGTCTCCCCCATTGTAGTGCTGTGCTTCTGGGCACATCCCTAACCACAGCGCTGCAGGGAAGGTCAACAGGTATCCTGACTACACTGCTCATTATTAAGAGGCTTCTTTTGGAAGCATGCTGGTCCATGATACAGCTTCGAATAGAGGAATTTAACTGGTAAACAAATGATACAGCCCATCAAATACTCTATTTAAAACACTCAGCCTGTTTATTAGTACTTTTTAGAGGGAAGTAAGCAAATCTCGTTTTGGAAAATTAATGAAATGCTTAGTGCTTCTGACAGTGTTTGGCAGAGAAATGCTTGTTTACATTTACATTTTGAAGATGGATGATTAGATCTGGGGATCCCACCACACTCTTCCTTTCTCCTACGCTTTAGATATGAAACTGAAGGATTTCTCCATGGATATGTCATCTTTGCTGACTATCGTTAAAGACTTAAGTTGCGTTTTTGTGCTACTTGGTACCCTTTGAAAAAATGCTTTCCGTAGGTCACACATCACATGTGTCCTGTTAACTAAAAAGCCTGTAATCGCAGAAACCTACTATCAAAGACATACTTTCACTATCTGCCAGCTGCCTGCTGCAGCACTGCACTGAGTACGAGGATGCGGCATGGTCACAGATAACAACTGCCGGCCCGTGCGTCCAGGAAGCAGCTCCAGAGATGGCTGGTTTCTCGATGTCCAGATCCAGGGGCAGCCAGATTTCTCCTTGGCTTTGACCTAGGAACCCATGCTTTCCATTTCTCCATGAATAGAATTTCTTTCCTTCACGAAGTGCTGGTCTTGTGAGCCCCAAGAGTGGCGGAGAAATTAAGGTCTCCTCTCTGTAAGAGGGTTAGGGATCAAGCAGAAGAAGTCCGTCTACCTGCTCAGACCTGCCGCTCTGACTCATTGCTAGGCCATCTGTTTGTGTGTGCTGCTCGTCTCCTAGTGCATCAGCTGGCCGCTGGGCATGCCTGCTTCATGCTGCAAGCTCATGGTGCAACACCAACCTCCCTCATCAGCAAGAGGTCGGCTCAGTCGCGGAATCTCAGACTCCCATGTCAGTTCGCCAGTCAGACCTGATTCTAATGCTCCTGTACCAAAATAAGATACACTGCATGTCGGCGGGTACTCAGTCCTCTCTGAGCACTGCCCTAGAGAACAAGGTGGCAGCACAGTTTTGCGCCTGTCCAAATATTCTGGAACCATCAGCAGCAGTCGGGCTACTCCCCAGAAATGTGCACATAGTCCTGTGGATAGAGGCTAAAAGGATTATGGAATCCCAGAGGATGAGAGTTTAAACTGCAAATACAAACCATTACGGTCTTTGTTTTCAAGACTGGCAACTTACTCATCGCTGGGTTTCCGTCTGTGTTATCAGCACCGGAATTAAAAAGCAGCATTAGAAAGTATCACAGAACACCCTCTCGATCACCCACAACTACCACTTTGCTTGTTGTTTTGCGTGCACTTTGCTGATCACGTTCTCACCTTGGATCTGAAAGGATATTGGGAGCATGAATAGGAAGGGCGGGAAGGGCGGCACAAGGGTCCAAGGGAATCTTTACTGAGTGTATAGTACTGTACTGGTTCAAAACTACCAGCTGCTCCTCGGGAGAAAGAGGAGGCTCAGATGATCTCACAGGTGTCCTATGGGGTCACTATGGGTCAGAATGGACTAGATTGCATTGAGCTAAAAAAAGTCTATACATGAAAAAATAATAATTATAAATTATCAAGGGCTCATGAGGGAGGAGGGCAGGGAGGGAGGGGAAAAATGAGGAGCTGATAGCAAGGGCTCAAGGAGAAAGAAAATGTTCTGAAAATGAAGATGGCAACAAATGTACAAATGTGCTTGATATAATGGATGGATGGATTGTGATAAAAGTTGTACGAGCCCCCAATAAAATAATTTATAAAAATAAAAATAAGTCTCTTAGAATTCTGTAAGACATTTATATAGCTGTTCCAGGTGATAGGATATATAAAGTGTTAATGAGGAAAATTATTGGAAGATAAAAAAATGTGCACAGAGAAGATAACAGTAGATGGAGGAAGTAGAGCTACAAATAGTAGCCAGTAAGAGCAAACCTGTGGAGTGCACATTTTGAGGAATCCTCTTAAGATCTTTGACATAAAAAATTAAATGCATCCGATCAGTACAGTGAGAGAAAGATGAGGCTTTCTACTTCCGTAGTGTTACAGTCTCGGAATCCCACAGGAGCAATTCTACCCTTTTCTATAGGGTCACTATGAGTTGGAATGACTCGATGGCAGCGTGTTTGGTTATTTGGCTTTTATCAATACAGTAGCACTGTGGGGAGGAATTGGCTGCTAACCACAAGGTTGGTGTTTCAAAGGCACTAGCAGCTCCAAGGGAGGCAGATGAAATTGTCTGGTCCCACAGACAGACGCCCTATTTGGGGGTTCCTGAGACAAAGTCTAAGAGCTGGAACCACAACTGAATGACAGTGGCAGGTGTTTTGGGGTTTTTTGGGGGTATTAAACAATAATAATTAATAATGATCTTTTTGGAGAAAGGGAATAAAGCAAATTTACATACAAGAGGCTGGTTACAGATCCCTAAGTAGATAACCCAACATGTACTGAATGAAAAGACATGCGTAAGCACCGATGGTTCTACTCTTTACATTTAAAGAAGACTCCTTTAAGAGCAGAAGACAGAACTCATATACCTCTTTCTTAACAAGTACACCTCAAAATGCAGGCTTATTTTTAGAAGGGAAATGAAAAAAAAAAAACACATTCTATAAAGAACTGATGATTTAGAAGGAGCTGAATAGTTATTGCTTTGGTAGTTGGAGGAGGAAAAACGATGTCAATAATACGGAGAACTCTTATCTACGGCACAGAGTTGAGAGGGCCAAGCATTGCACTGCTTATTAGCAACAAATCACCGGTGATAATGAGGCCCAGCGATGAGGGCCTGGTACTCCTATGAGATGCTCTCATTCTTACTGGGTGAGAAATTCATCACATTCCGTTTTGTTCAAGCCCTTACTATCTCCAAGACACATGAACACATCTTCATTTCTCTCCCAAGGAGCAGTCACCACAGTGGTGACTGGGAAGGGAGAGGCACACCTCCTGCAAGGCTGGCAGCTATCTGACATGGATCAGACAACCGATACACAGACCTCATCATTTTAAAATTTTTAACAAACACCGATAAGCAGAGATAATGGTCTAGGTGAATCAGTTTTTGTTTTATCAACTAAAATCTCGAGGATAGTATGTTAACCCTCTCAACTGGTCGACACTTGGCAAGCACAAACACAGCAATGGTAAGTACCGGTATCAAACTTCGGAGAAAACAGCCAACATGTTTAGCACGAAGAAACGGCTCAATCATCTCCCCCACACTACGCTATGAAAACAAATTGTTCACTCCCACACAACAGGGCAACAAACAGAATGGTAACTGGAAGAGATATTTGCTGACCACCTTTAGCTTTACCAGCATCTAAGCACGACTCCAACTCAACTGAGGGGCAGGGTCTCTGACATCAAGACATGGTAGTTAGTGCTCCCAGCACGGCTGAATTTACTGCTGAAGGTCCCCGTGGTTGAGATGTGGGACTAAAGAAAGTACGCAGCTAGCAGAAAGTACCTAACAGCTACAATGTGAGTGCTATTTAAAAGCTTTAATGTCTTCTTTTTGAGGAGTAGTAGAGACTTGGAATTGACCAAAAGGCCAGCAAGCAGTATTCCTCTGAGGACACACACTTAGATGCTTGCTTCACCATCAGAGGCCACTTTCTGCTTTTGTAAAGATTTTTAAATCTCTGCTCATTTCTTTTTTTACTTTTTGTTTTAATCATTTTATTAGGGGCTCATACAACTGTTATCGCAATCCATACACACATCAATTGTGTAAAACACTTTTGTGCATTGTTTCTCAAAACATTTTCTCTCCACTTAAACCCTCAGCCTTAGGTCCTCATTTTCCCCTCCCTCCCCGCTCCCCCCTCCCTCATGAGCCCTTGATAGTTTATAAATTGTTATTTTGTCATATCTTGCCCTGTCCGACGTCTCCCTTCACCCACTTTTCGGTGTCCGTCCCCCAGGGAGGAGGTCACATATAGTTCCTTGTAATCGGTTCCCTCTTTCCTACCCATTCTCCCTCTACCCTCCCTATTTCACCACTCACACCACTGTTCCTATAGGGCTCATCCGCCCTGGATTCCCTGTATTTTCAGTTCCCATCTGTACCAGTGTACCTCCTCTGGTCTAGCCAGACCTGCAAGGTCGAATTCGAGTCATGGTAGTGGGAGCGGGGAGGAAACATTTAGGAACTAGAGGAAAGTTGTATTTCTCATCGTTGCTACATCGCACCCTGACTGGCTCATCTCCTCCCCGAGCCCCCTCTGCAAGGGGATCTCCAGTGGCAGAGGCCACTTTCTACAGGTATTTTTTATGCTAAGAACTCAGTACTCTAAATTTTGAGTACTGTCTTATCAGTAACCCAACAAATCTTAACCTTAAACCGGATGCAAACACACGAAGTAACAGGCTGGGACTTATCAACACAGTTGTTCGTGAAGCGGGACCATTACAGAAGTTGGGAGAGAAAAATGGAATGCAAGAAAGATTCTGGGAGGAAATGAAAGGAATGCGGAGTAAAGTTGGGGGGTCTCTAATAACTAGGGTGATGGAAATGGGGTGGTAACATGTTTTGTCATCAGATTCAGGGCCGGCCAAGTAGATTTTGCGGTATCAACAATTTTCTATTCTAATCATAAAGTACTGCCATGTCTTTAGCTATGGGCTACTGAGACAAAACCCCATTCCTCTGACCTAGGAAATACATAACGAGGCTAATAATGAAAGTCAAAGTTGAGGTGACTAATTGGTCCGCCACGTGTACTCAGCAGCTTCAGCAGACCAGCTAATGACCCGGGAAGAGAAACAAAAACACTGCCTTTTCCATAGAAGAGCAGGAAGCGGATTAACTGCATTCTTGGCACGCTTGTGTGTGTGTGTGGGGTGTGTGTGTGTGTGTGTGTGTGTGTGTGTATGTGTGTGTGTGTGTCTTTCTCCTTCTCCCTGATACTTACATTTTGGAAAATTCCATTAGTATCTTGCCAAATTTCAAGAGAAAAGCTGCAAGCATCAGAGTGAACTGCCACGATGGACCATGGGAGAATAAAACCAATAAGAAAGCTTTCTGTTCGACACTTCACAGGGCTGTCACTTGTACTAGGAAAACGTCACTTTGAAGCTCTGTTTGCATTCCATTTTTAACTAGAGGGAAGAGGATGGAGGTCTTTGGTTTCTATGACAACCCAGATGGGCCATAATACAGGATACTTACAAATGTTCAATTGCAGGGATGCCAAATCAAATTAAGGCAGAGTTAGCGCTACTTCATAAAACTAGACGGGGGAGAAAACAAAATACTTCTGGCAAAACGATGGCATTTCTAGAAGTAGTTCTGAAGGATTTCATGAAGAAATATAAGGAGAAAAGGAACTATTTTTAGGAGAAACAAAATAGTAAAACTAATATATAAAAATAAAGATCCAATTTACATGAATAAATGTTTTCATTAAAATTTGACTCCTAGAAAATTATTACTTCACTTCATGTTTAAAAACATCCCCTCAAATAACAAGAAATTCATAGTGATTTAAATCATTACAACCTGGCACATTGGCGGGCGGGGGTGGGGGGGGGGTGTCCACCCACCCACTCACCACCCTTGTAGCTATC
>NW_022103958.1:5265358-5300528 GCF_000313985.2 Echinops telfairi | reverse complement strand
TGGAGGCTGGGTTTTAATAGTGAGCTGAGTTCTTCAAATGGCTTTTCTCCCCCTCATCACTAGGATACCCTTCTATATTCGGCCTGCACAAGTGCAGTGTACTTACTTCTCACAGTATTGTGAAACAGGCTAATGCCTCAAAAAATAATTTGTATTTTACGCTTACAACTCGTGAGGCTTACTAACTTTCCAAGAGATTGAGAAAGTAACCTACGGTCTCTCTTTAACTTCAGAAATCATAACTTGCTTGAGGACACCCCCCACCCCCCGCCCCCAGCAAAAAGCCGTCGAGCTACAAGCACTAAGTCATGTGCTACGTGATGTACGGCAACACCTGACTGACCACGCATCCATCCATGGTCCCCATTCCTTTGGGTGAGGCCTACTGCATTAAAAACTAGGGGAATGCTACGGTCTGCAATAAGAAATAAGCACCGCTTTTCGAGGCACAGCAAAACATCATGATTACTACTTTATTATTCTATTAAAGATATTTCGCTGTCTCTGAAAGTGTTTCTTTAATGTTCTTACACATGAAAAATACACTACATACTCTATACGGAGACAAAAACTTGAGTAACTGATGTTAGAGATAAACTGTACCAAACTGTTCAAACTTACAGACAAATTTGACTTAAAGATAGACTTGGGAATGGGACCTGCTTGCAGTTCAGGGACCGCCTGTTATAAATACGGTGTTCATGTAACATCCAGATCATAAAATATCCTCCTTCAGAGTGTTATCACGCACATTACACAATGCCTGACTGTCCTCTGAAAATAGGTGTTCACTTGCGGGTCCCTTCACTTGAGAGGAAAAATGAAATGCTTTGTAGTCAAGCGTAGTAAGAGAACTGGTTAGGTCAGAGAGGCAGTGTCACAGACCTATTTAAGAACCATAATAATGATAATACTAAGGATTGTGTCTCCAGACAAGTGCCACATGTCCACAAACATATAAACAAAAAATATACACGTTTTGGAGAATTCAGAGCCCCCCTCATCCTCAAGTACCTCTCCATAGGACTCCCAACTTTACAGCCTTTCCCCCCTACAGTCAAAATTTCAGAACTGTTGTAATAATGGAAAACGTAGTCTCCAAAGTAAAAAATGTACAGTTTTCAACATTAAGCTATTGGTACTTTTATAACCCTTAAAACAGCTCCAATTAAATGGATCCATCAAATACAGAGGTATCTGCAGCAGAGATTTTACTAAAGCTTGAATACTAGGACTTCCAACATCAAGTACATTTGTTTTTGTGACTTGTGCTTCTCCCTCAAATGACATTTACCCATTAAAATTATTTTGAGACATTATGAAATAGGAGATGGCTGTAAAAACAACAACAGAAAGAGACTAGAATAATTTCCTTTGTAGAATCGTTTTAAACCCAGCTATTTCTTGCTTTGAAAAGAAAATCTGAATATGAAGAGTTCCATTTAAAGAAAAATAGCAGTAAAAGAATTAAAAACAAACAAACAAAAGCCCTCCCTATAGAGGAAAGCAGGGGAAAGGTTTAAAACAGCAGAGAAAGACCAGACCCCCCAAGGAGCGGCTTTCGTTTCACGTCACCCAGGGGCTCCATTGCCCCTCAGCCTCTCTGTTGTAGTAGTTTCCACTTGTACACAATGGGGATGGCACCTACCCCTTGCTACAAGAAAAAAGGAGAACATCTTTTATAACGTTAGAGTTATAAGCTATTCAGTTATTTGCAGCATAATGACACTAAATAATAAGCTGATCGTTTAAACATGCTGATGAACTTGATTTTTAAAACACCAGAAAGCCACCCTGCTGTCCATTATGATGCTGACGTTTTCCTGAAGGGCAGAGTGAGGAAAGGCTGCAGTTCTCAGTAGGAGTGTGACTGGTGCTTAGAGAAGATTAAAAATAAGAATGACGTATTATGTAGAACAGAGCAGAGATGGTGGAGTCCAGCCTGGCTCAGCACACTGTGAAGGAGCACACATTCAATCTGAGAGGCAGTGGGGAGGGCCTTGCACGCAGGCCCCAACAAGTGCTTTTGAAAGCTTCACTGGACTCTGCAGACATTTGCCCTTCATCGATGGCTTCCTATGCCAGGATTTCCTTTTTGAGTGCTGCAACCTAATATTCTTCACCTAGGCAACCACAAGCCTGTTTTGGAAAGGTTCCCTATTTTAGAAGCCTCTGTGCTGTTTCCATTTAGAAATACAACTTTATAAAAATATGTATTACCCTCTGAACGAAAATACTTTGATATATTAAGTTTCGGTGGTAAGAGTTATTTTTAGAAAAGTGGTAATTTCAGAGTCCTTGGTTCAAAATAACAGTTTGGGTTTTTTGTTTTGTTTTCAAAGGGAGTCACAAGTGGAAACTTAAAAGATACACTAATGATTAACGCCTTCTCGTTTACTACCCTATTTTACTTAAAATGTTTTGAATTTATTTTACCTAGATTTTTTCAGTCATCAAACCACATCTACAAACCCCCAAAGCAAATCCATCAAGTTGATTCTGACTCCCAGTGGCCTGTAGGACACACAGAGCACAACAATCCCAGAGGGCCCGAAAATCTTCACAGAAGCAGCCTGCCATATCTTTATCCCGTGTAGGGGGTGGGGTGCTGGTGGGTGTGAACTGCCAGCCTTACTTAGCAGACTGCATTTAACCAGAGCCACCTGGGCCTAGGCTTCTTACATCACACAGACACCCAAACCAAACCAACTTTCTGCCACAAATCCATTCGGACTCCTAGCAACCCTGTAGGGCAGAAGAGAACTGCCCCGTAGGGTTTCCAAATCTTCAAAGCGGCAGCCACGGACTGCCACACCTTTCTTCTATGGAGAGGTTGAATCTTTGGCTTCTTGGTTAGCTGCTGAATGCTTAACCGCTGACGTACTAGGACTCTTTACCAAAGCGTTTGGCTGCACACCAAACCAAACAAACCCACCGCCCTCAACGCAATTCTGACCCTTTGTAGCAACCTAGATAAGGTTTCTGAGACTGTAAGTCTTAACTGGAGAAGACGGCCTCATCTTTCTCCTGAGGGTCAGCTGGTGGGCTTGAACTACTGACCTCTCCTAGACCACAAAGTGCCACAATTCTAGGAACTATGAACTTTTAAGTAAAACATTCAATGTGAAAGAACTCTTTAAACAGCAGTCAATGTTTTTAGAAATGGCCTGACATCAAGGATGGGGTGGGGCTGAACAAGAAAATGAAGAGTCAGGGATCTTGGATGAAGTGAATATTGGTACTTACCACCAAAGGAAACAGATTTCACTTTTATTTTTAAGAAATAAGAGATGAGGAGGAGGGTAGTTAGAGTGTATAAAGAAAGTTTTCGTTCTAAGTTGATATTAAAAGCTACTGAAAGTCCTGAATTGAGATTTCATGAACTGAAAGCTCCCATCAGTGGCTATGATAGAGTATCTTAGATCCCTTACTTCAATGTAACAGCTTTAAAGGACTATGCACATCTGACCTCTTACCCAACACGAGTTCATTTCCCTTCCTCCCGGTCTGCACAGAAGCACTCAGAGGGCTACATCCCGCCAGGTCTGGGTAGGTTTGCATTAGCCCCTCTCCCTGTGACTAAGGGACGGTGTTTGTGAAACAGAGCTGATGCCTCCTGAAAGGCCCTCCCTTCTCTCACTGACTGCACAAGTTCACATACCAGGACGCTTCAAGATTCATGGGAAAATGGAACCAGAGGTAAGAGAATGTTCTCATAAATGTTTAAGTCCCAGCACATATACACATAAGCCCCCTTCTTTCTTATTCCTCTTCCTCAAGAAGAAGCTTGGTCTACAAAAATAATAAAATAACAGCAAAAAAATAAATTAAAAAAAATAAACTTGCTAAAAAAAAAAAAGCAGCACCCTGGGCTAAGTGCTATGCAACAATGTTTACTTCTTCTCTTCGGAATAGCATTTGTTTTCTCATCACATCCCTCTCTGACTCTGGAAACAAGACCATGCAATTAAATGATAATACATACCTATATGATACACATTAAGCACAAACATGTACGTAAGGTGTGATGTGGAAGAAATCAACTAATTTTCGTAAGTAAACAAAAGGAAGTCTCATTATATTTGTGAATGCTTTGTATAAAAATCACCTCGAACAGTTGGCTTACTGTAGTTAAAGCTTTCTAAGGTCATCAGAAAAAGCAAAAATCCTCACTTAATGTAATAATTTGATTAATGGGCACCACATGGCCAGGTCTTCCTGGTCTAACTATGAATCGGGTTATTTTGATTACAATGGCAAACCCACGCCAACCGATTGCTGTCCAGTGGATGCTGACTCCTACCGCCCTGTGCGGGAGAGAACTGCTTGCCAGTGGGGTTCCCAAGGCCGCACTTCCTGTCCTAACTGTCTTGCTTGGGACGAACCACCAACTGCTTAGCAGTGGAGCGCTCAACTGCAGTGCCACTCTGGCTCCATTCTACTGGCAAAAACCTGTTATTCCCAGCTTGTGATTACATACCAGCGATGAAACCATCAGCCATCGTTTTCACTAGGAAAACTGAACTGTCTTATAGTAGAATTGTTAAATAAACATATGGGAACTATCAGCATCAACCAGTTACTGGCCGTGAGCAACGAAGACAAAAATAATGTTTGTTGGCTGTCATGGCGGGGCTGCTCAAGAAGACCACTGGCCTGGTGGGATTGGCGGTATGTGAGACCCCCCAAGAGAGACTAAGAATATTATACACAAAGATCCTTGATGTTCTTGATCAAATCCCTAAAAATGCGGCATATAGAAAGTATACAGAAGAGATTACAAATGAGGAGCTGAATATGGTTAAAATGGAATCTGATGTTAAAAGATTAGAAGCCCAACTTCAGGGTGGACAAATTGAGGAAGTGATTTTACAGGCGGAAAAGGAACTAAGTCTGGCGAGGAAAATGATCCAGTGGAAACCGTGGGAGCCTTTAGTGGAAGAGGCCCCTGCCAATCAGTGGAAATGGCCAATATAACCCTCCTTGTGTGATTTTACTGTGCTGACGGGAAACCGGTATAATAAAATATTCTGTTATATGACAACAAAAAAAATAATAATGTTTGTTGTGTGAATTAAGCCTCTATGGCTCGAGACAGATGATCCCATCAATTCTGAGATAATTTCACTCTACCTATACGAGTCTGGCCGTAACAACAACAAAACACTTCTAATCAAATGCAGGAAGAACATTTTTTACATGTGAAAAGTACTCATGATCACTGCTTTTTAAATTTTTTAAAAAGTTTTACTCTTAAATTCTTACGAAGGAAATAAAGTACAAGCAATCTAGGATTTAGAGCCTACAAGAGAGTGTGGTAAATCAGTTTTTAAAACTTTGTAACAGTCTAGCATGTCATTTTAAAAGTCTTTGTAGGTAATAATGCAAATTCAGATCTTTATTTTATTTTGGGGGGGCTTTCCATTATCAAGCCATCGTCCCCTGTTTTACAGGCCAGCCTTTCAAAGACGTTTCTTTCTTTTTAAAAATCATTTTATTGGGGCTCATACAATTCATCACGATCCACACATACATCAGTTGTGTAAAGCACACTGATACATTTGTTGCTCTCATGATTCTCAAAATTCGCTTTCCTCTTGGGTTCCAGATCTTTATTTCACATTTCTGACTGAAGACTCAGAATAACCTACAAGTGGATCACTGTCACTCTCGCTCCTACCTGTGAGCCAAGAAATCTGGGAAGTTGTGAGCGCTCTGCCTTTAAATGTCTGCTTTCCATTTTCAGTTGTTTCCCATTGTTGCCAGAAGCCCACACAAGAATCACGGTAACACGGCAAACAAACTAAAAGAAAATACTAAGTTCAGATCTGAATGGAAAGAGTCTGATATACAACTGTGGCAAAGACTAAGCCAAAACCAGGATTAACACAGCATCGAAAGGAATATTGTAGTTTATTACTGTCTGGATTTTTTTAAAAATTGGAATAAATGAGCCCTCAGCTTTTTGCTCTTCCTAACCTTTTTGAATAACCTCCACGAATCGCTCGATGTAAATACATGTAATCTAAGGGCGGATTGCAACACTCTTCATTCAGAATCAGTGCAACTACAGAGGCAGTCCACTGAAGCCAAGGGATGAAGTTGTCGCTTAATGAATTAACGCCACCTAGTGGGATCAGTGAGATTTTAGTTGGATCTAGTTACAACACTTTACTACAACCTATTCCATTGGTCAGACACCTTATTTTACAATGGACATTTGTATTAAAAAGTAAAATTATCTTGAATATATATCATGAGAATGTGTTAAACTCACCTACAATGAAAACGGCACAAAAAATGTAAAAGACTTAAAACCAGCAGCCCTCACTTAGAAGGGGACATGTCCATTCTTTGCTTCAGACACAAACTATAATTTAATAAATAGTATGTTTTCAAAGATCTCACAAAAATGCGAAGTCAAAGTCAGAACAAAAGCCAACCAAGACAAATTTCTTTAAAACAGAGACAATAACAGCTATGAATGCTTAAACGCACCGCGTACGTCAACCGGGCACTTCGTGGGAGTTTTTGTCTTTCAAGCTACCGGGCTTTCTTATACAGCTGATTCATACCTCCATCCCGAGCGACTGATGGGGAAAACTGTCCTTCTTCCTCCGACCATGATGTGAATGCATGTATCAATCCTTGCTCACTGTGTGCCTACTTGTCAGGTGTCTACAAGTCTACAAGGTGAAGGACAGGTGGCACTTTACAGAAGATGCTCATGGCTGACTATCTTTCACTTTAGTTGGGTTTTTTTTAAACCATTTTACTGGGGACTTTTAGAACAGTCCATTCCTCAATTGTCTCAATCACATTTGTGCATATGTTGACAAAAATCATTTTCAAAGCATTTTTATTTCTACTTGAGCTCTTGGTATCAGCTCTTCTTTTTCCCCTCCCTCCCCAACCCTCGATAAGTTATAACACATTGTTATTTTCATACCTTACTCCATCCACTGTCTCCTTTCATCCATGTTTCTGTTGTTATATGTGATATGTTGATCAATGCAATCAGTTCCCCCTTTCTCCCTCCACCTTTCCTCTACCCTCATGGTATCGCTGCTCCCATTACTGTTCCTGAGGGGTTGATCTCTCCTGGATTCCATGTGTCAAGAGCTCTTATCTGTACCAGTGTACATGCTCTGGTCTAGCCAGATTTGTAAGGTAGAAGTGGGTCATGATAGGGAACGAGGGGGGGGCAAGTAAAGAACTAGAGGAATGTTGTGTTTCCAAAATGCTACACTGCACCCTAGCTGACTCACTCCTTCCTTGTGATCCTTCTGTGAGGGGTGTCCAATGGTCTACAGATGGGCTTTGGGGCTCACTCTGACCCTCCTCGTAGGCATCAATATGATTGTTTTGGCTCTTCTGATGCCTGACACCTGATCCTGTTGAAACTGCGTGATCACAGACTGGTGTGCTTCTTCCACGTGGGCTTTGTTGCTTCCCTGCTAGATGGCTGTTTGTTTAACTTCAAGTCTTTAACATCCCAGGCTGTATCGTGTAATAGCTGGGAACCTACAGCTTTCTTCACCACATTTGCTTACACACCGGCTTTGTCTTCAGCGGTCCTGTCGGGAAGGTGAGCATCACGGAATGCCAGGTTATTATAACAATGTGTTCTTGCGTTGAGGGAGGACTTCAGTAGAGGTCCAATGTCTGTCTGCCACCTTAATATTTAACATGTAAATATATGTGCATAGACCTATATACCTCTCATTATATATTAATATATTTACATATATACATGCCTATATTTAGACCTCTATATATGTCTTTTGCCTCGTAATTCTCTTCTTTTACTTTTCTCCTGGACCTCTACTCAAGTCCTCCCTCGACGAAAGAACACTTTGTTCTAATAACCTGGCACTGTGTGATGCTCACTTTCATTCGGCACTCCATAATTCCTCTTGGCTACATCGCACTTGATCAAACTCACCAGGCATTCTATGCCCTTCTTATTGGTCCCACTGTTTTTTTCTTGGGATCCTTTTACTTTAGTTTCACTGTGAATTTTCTTCACATGAAAAGCCATTAGCAGGAATATTAAATACATTATGATTTTGATTTAGTAACAATTTAAACCAAAAACATGGATGAGAAAAGGTGAGGGGTATCTTTCATGTAAGCCAACAGTGAAAATATATTTCCCTCTATGTAAACTTATTTAGTTTTTGGTGAACGTTTACACAGCGAGTGAGGTTCTCATTTGGCATTAAAAAATTTTTTTTGCACAAATTGTTCAGTGATATTAGTTACACTTATCCCAGGGGGTCAGCAGTCCCTGTAATTGTGCTGTTTGTTCCAGCTTTCTTTACTCTAGCTTTCTTTGTCCCACCCTATCTTCGTGCCTTTTGGTTGTAGACTGCTGGTTTCTAAGTAAAGCATCAATCTTATGGGTAGCCTGTACTATATTGATCAAAGGTGAACTCAGGGGATAGGCTTGGTCCTAGGTTTAGAGTGTCTCAGGGAGACCCCTCTCCTCTACTATTCCCCTTTGTTTGGAGTTAAAAAAACAAACAAAACAAAAACAGAGCATTTACACTGAATATTTGTTTCTTTTCTGAGATACTCTTTTTAAAATTTCCATGACTATATAACAATACTTTTTTACTTACTCTCATATTTTTATCATTTGCGTGTCTTAGGACACGGACTTCTCCCATGTTTACTTCTTACTCTTAAGTGGAATGTGTGTATTCCCAGTAAAATGCAGTTTATCACTAAAATCATAATTATTATGGTATTTACACTCTTAACAGCTTATCTGCTGCTACTTTTTTTCTTTACACTTCTTGGGATTACCATGTTCTAGGTAAGAACAGAAAGGAACTTCAAGTAAAATTTGTTTGTTGTTCATCTTTTCTACTCCTTGAATTAAAACAGAATGAAGTTAAGAAAAATAACCGGTAAATTCTCTCATTTTTTGAGTGAAATTAACATCTCAGCATTTTCCCCAGACTAAAATGTGTATTTATACACGCACAAATACTCATACAGTACACAATGTAAAATATTAGACTAAAGATATGTAATGTTCAGATGACTATTAAATTTTGAAACATTTGTGGGAGCTTCAAGGATATAAAAAATTTCCCATGTGTGTCCTTATGAAAGAAAATACGGAACAAAGTTCCATATTGTGAAGCGGATGTGCGCTATGTTGGACCAGAAATGGCCCGGGCTCTAAGTTTCATGAAACTCCCCTGTTGCTCTCCTGAAGGAGCCAGGAGTTGGATGGTTAGATGGCACGCAACCCATCCTGGCCCAGGTTTGCTTCCCTGGTAAAGTGGTGCTAGATGGGAAAGAGCTTGTCCTCACTGGCTAGGGCCAGTGGGTCAAATCCACATGCATTTCTCGCAAAAGCAGAGCAGCAGCAACTATGGGAGAGCTGAAGCTGCAGTTGGCATATGAAACCTGGAGTTGCTGGTAAGTCCTACCTCTTGGAGCCCCAGCCTATTTACTTTAAAAACAACCAGCAATAATAGGTATATTTCTATGACTTACATGAATATATCTGGATAATATTTCTGGTCAGGATCAAGTGAGTAAATGTCAAAGCAAATTATACAACATGATTTTTTTTTTAGCTCAGTAATTTTGTCCACTCTATATCCACTCACGTCCCAGCACTGACCTTATCAATATGCATTTTCTATCTTAATCCAACGGGTCTCTTTTCTTTTTAAAATCATTTTATTGGGGGCTCATGCAACTCTTATCACAATCCATCCATCCATCCATCCATCCATCCATCCATCCATCCATCCATCCATCCATCCATCGTGTCAAGCACATTTGTACATTTGTTGCCATCGTCATTCTCAAAACAATTTTTTTCTACTTCAGCCCTTGGTATCAGATCATTCTTCCCCCCTCTCTCCCTCATGAACCCTTGATAATTTATAAATTACCATATATACTCGTGTATAAACCTAGCTTTTCATCACATTTTTAATGCAGTTTTTGTGGTAAAATTAGGTGCCTCAGCTGATATTCGGATCGGCTTATACTCGAGTATACATGGGTTATTATTTTTTCATGTCTTACACTGACTGATGTCACCCATTTTTCTGTTGTTCGTCCTCCAGAGAGGGGGGTTATATGGAGATCATTGTGATCGGTTCCCCCTTTCTCCCCAACCTTTTCTTTATCCTCCTGGTACTACTACTCTCGTTATTGGTCCCGAGGGGGTTGGTTTATCTGTACTGGATTCCCTATGTTTCCAGCTCCTATCTGTAGTAGTGTGCATCCTCTGGTCTAACCACATTTGTAAGGTAGAATTGGGATCATGATAGTGCAGGGGGAGGAAGCATTAAAGAACTAGAGGAAAGTTGTATGTTTCATCAGTGCTATACTGCACCGACTGGCTCATCTCCTCTCCGTGACCCTTCTGTGAGGGGATGTCCAGTTGCCTACAGATGGGCTTTGGATATCTACTCCATACTCCCCCCTCATTCACAATGATATGATTTTTTTGTTCTTTGATGCCTGATAACCTGATTCTATCAATACCTCGTGATCACACAGGCTGGTGTGCTTCTCCCATGTGGACTTTGTTGCTTCTGAGCGAGATGGCCGCTTGTTTACCTTCAAGCCTTTAAAACCCCAGATGCTATATCTTTTGATAGCTGGGGACCATCAGCTTTCTTCACCACATTTGCTTATGTACCAGCTTTTTCTCCAGCGATCATGTCGGGAAGGTGATCATCATGGAATGCCAGGTTAATAGAACGAAATGTTCTTGCATTGAGGGAGTACTTGAGGCCCAATGTCCTTCTGCTACCTTAATACTAAACCTATAACTATATGTACATAGACCTATATCCCTATTGTTATATATAAATATATTTACATAACTACGTGCCTGTATTTAGATCTCTATAAATGCCCTTTGCCTCCTAGTTCCTTCCTCTATTTCAGTGGTTCTCAACTTCCTAATGCTGAGACCCTTTAATACAGTTTCTCATGTTGTGGTGACAGCCCCCCAACCATAACATTATTTTCGTTGCTACTTCCTGTCATTTTGCTACTGTTATGTATCGGGTGACCCCTGTGAAGGGGTCGTTCGACCCCCAAAGGGGTTGCGACCCACAGTTTGTAAACAGCTGCCCTATTTCCTTTGACTTCCCTCTTGTCCCACTATCATGCTCTGCCTTCATTTGGGTTTCAGTAATTCCTCTCGGTTACACTACCCTTGATCAAGTCCTACAAGGCCTCCTACACCCTCCTCACCATCAATTTTAGATCACTTCTTGATCCCCTGTCCCTGGCTTTGTTAACACCCACTTCCTTTCTCCTGCTCCCCGTCTCCCATGTTCCCCTGGAACTGTCGGTCGAGGTCCCGTTGTTTTCTCCTCCAGATTGTTTATCCTGACTATCTTATTTAGTATACCTGCAGAGATAACGATAAGCACAAAAAACAAGACAGAGGAAAACAAAGCAACAAAAGAGAATAAAACAACAACAAGAAACCCAACGACAAAAGAAAAGAAAAGCCTGTAAATAGTTCAAGGTCTGTTTGTTGACCTTTGGTAGTGTTTTCCAGTTGATTCTGATGGGGTGCCACGCCCTGGCCCCAAAGTCTGTTTTTGCTATTCCCTGGTGACTTTGTTGTTCTGCGACCCCAAATAGGTCTCCTTCATGTTCTGAAGACTCAATAAATCAGTTCCTATCTTAAGCTTTACTGATGATGTTCCATGGGTCTTCAGCACCTTTCTCTCCTCCATCTCCATTTGCCAACCACCCTTGCGGGTTCTAATAAATTCCACCTTTTCTATAAAACCCCCCTTGGCTTGATCTGTGAAACCCTATTACACCAAATATCTGAACCAAACAATTTAACATCTCAACACATAACAATAGCTTCAAACACATATATATTGCGTACTACATGCCATATGTCGTTCTAAGCATATTACACGTGTTATGTTATGTAATCTTTAAAGCAAGCCTATGAAATAGGAAATATCAGCACCCTATTTTACAGATGGAGAA
Source organism: Echinops telfairi (assembly GCF_000313985.2). Lineage (NCBI taxonomy): Eukaryota > Metazoa > Chordata > Mammalia > Afrosoricida > Tenrecidae > Echinops > Echinops telfairi. The sequence goes on along the minus strand of NW_022103958.1, from coordinate 5,288,525 downwards.
ACTGAATTACTGAAGTCAGGAAACTTTCCCTTCGTTCCACAAAGTGGTAAGAAGCAGTGACAGCACTGGATTCTAACTTGGGCACTCTGGCAGCAGAGCCCATGTTCCCACAGGCTGAGATTGTGCCAGTTTAGGGTTAGTGGGGTGCCGTTCGATCCAGAATCACAGTCCTTGAAGATACACGTCATTCTATCTAGTGTACCTCTGCCAGCCTTGCATTTTCTAGCTTGTACAATTAGGTGGGTGGTGTTTCTTTGAAAGCAGGGATGACCTATCAGATATTTGACACTGGGGCTTCAAACAATATGTGGGGAAGTTCCATTATCTTCCAATCCCGATTTTTCTGCAACCATTTTGAAGGCCCTTGAGCATAGTCTGAGGGAAAAGTTTTCATTTCTGTGTTCAACCTATAACAAAACATTATTCTTACTTCTATTTCATTATTCCCAAAAACATTAATTTTGAGAAGTCTTAGGAACACTGAAACATAAAAAATAAATTTCAAAAAAGCTGAGTTTGACAGTCAGTTGCAGGAGTAAGTTTACTCTTTTAAAGATAACAAATAAAGCTGACTCCTAATTTATACCCACGAAGCAAAGTCTTCTGAGGTTTTCTACGGAAAATTAATAATTTCATGATAAAATCACCTGGTACAGCACCCATCTCAGATATGTAACTATTTTAAAATTAACAGCATTCTGCACACATAACAGCACTTCCAAAACCCAACTCCAAGCCCACTGCCATTGAGCCGGTGCCCATTTTAGCGACCTAACAGGACAGAGTAGACCTGCCCCTGTGGGTTTCTGAGTCTTTAACGCTTTCTGGGAGTAGAAAACCCCATCTTTCATTCAGGGAGCAGCAGGTGGTTTCAAACTGCTGACCTTGTGGTTAGCAGCCCATTTGTAACCCACTATTCCACCAGGACTCCTACACACACAGCATTACCATCTACCAAGTCTTTAAATACATTATGCTATTTGTGCCTCACAAATATTTGGTGAAGGGAACTTCTTTGACAGGAGAATAAAGAGAAGTCTGGACAAGGGAGCGTCCCAAAGGTACAGTGAGGTGAAGCGGCAGACCCAGAACCCAAGTCTAAGTTTCCGTCCCAATCCCGACACCCTGCCCTGCTCTACAACACTACGGGGGAATAACTGGAAAGGAACATTTTCCCCTCAAAATTAAATTCTATTTGGCTCTGGAGGATGTTTTCTTGGGGCCCCTCTTCTGGTTAGTCATGACGCTTCACTAAACGATCATCCCCTCCCCGCTTTGTCAGGGAACTACGTGAACAGTCGCCGGGCCCTTTGATTCAGCCCTACTGACTGGACTGTGAGCTCCTGGAGGGCGAGAACTACCGTTTAATTGTGAACTTGACTTCAGCTGTTCAAATAAGGGGCCGCTGGATTCTGAGATCCCTCCCAGCACCAGGAGCCTAGGGCCTCACGCCGTCTCCTGCTTGGTACTTAAGTATTGCTTTTCAAGTCCTAATTCACGAAAAACACCCTGGCTAAGATCTTTGTTCTTAGAATTGAGATGTCATTTCAAGTAATGTATCTTGCTAACATAAATTTCTCTAGAGCAAAAATTGTGGACTTTCCTGCATTTGGCACAGGGAAGCTTTCCTAGAGCAGTTTTTATTCAATGACTGACTGCAAAGGTAAATCAACATACGCTTAACCCTTGTTTTTTTATTTTAAAATTGTACACTCAACAAACCAAGCAAGAAGGTCAAAGGCTTTAGTATGACATTAATTTTCTAATTCTACACACAAAAATTAGAAGCCAACTGCCAAGTTTAGGTCACTCACAGCTGTGTGCCTCCGTAGCCATTTGGTGACCCCACAGTAAGCTACTTCCATTGTGCTCTCTGCTTTATGCCAGACCCTCTCCCTTCTGACCTTGACAACCCCGATTCCTGAGCTGCTTCCTATTACCGGAAAGAACCTCTTAACCAAGCCACAGGCTCAGCCTGTAGTTCATGTCACCTTCGCCCCACCTTCTATTCGTCTGTGCGTGATCATCAATGTTTCCCAGAATCACTTAACTCTTTGTGCAATTAGCTGCACAGTTGATCATGCGCTTCTTGGAGCCCTCTGCGCTGCTGTCATCAGTTTTTGATTCTCTTTACGTGCCCCTGAAACGCACTGCCTCCACGTTACTTTTGACTCGCTGTTCAGACCCTCTTACAACCACAAACCCTTAAGATGTCTGTCCCATTTGAGCCCCCTTTCCTTCCTCTGGGAAAATCTCAAGGTTAAAATGATCTGTTTACAATGTTGTTGTTGCTCCTGACTTCGTTCTGAATCACAGTGACTTGATGGCACAACAGAACAAAAGCTGCCTGGCCCTGTGCCCTCCTACAATTGTTCTACGGCTGAGCCCATCCATGCAGCCACTGTGGCCACCTTGTTGAAAGTCTTCCTCTTCTTTGCTGCCCGTCTACTTTACCAGGCCTGAAGTCCCTCTTCAGGTGAAGTCCTTGTCACCTGACGACATGTCCTGTGTATGTAAGATGAAGCCTCACCGTCCTTGCCTCTAAGGAGCATTTTGGAAGCGTTTCTTCCAAGACAGATTTGTTTGCACTTCTAGCAGATGCATGCTACTTTCAATATTCTTTGCCAGCAACACGTCCAAATGCACCAACTCTTCTTTGGTCTTGGAATGTGGAGGGGTCAATAAATGGACATCTCCAGCGTTGGCTTCACCTGCAATTCCATTCCCATGTTTCTAACTGCGTGATAGTCATTTTCATCCAACCACTCCACCAGCAACTGCAAGTTGACCTGCTTTTGATCAAACTCACCTCATTTTCCCTTTAAGAGTTTTCCATCTTAATGATACTCATGGCTCAAGCTGGGAAGCTTGGACAAGGTTCATTCCATCCACCTCCAACTCCTCCCTCTTCACATCTAATGGGTTCTTACACGATCTCACATTTCGGACAACTTATCAGAGTTCTAACTGGTCTCTCTCTACCTACAGTAGACCTTTGGCTGATAGAATAATATTTCCCTACAAGAAATCCCACTTCTCTGCTTAAAAATTTTCAGTGAATTCTCTAAGGAATTATGGAATAAAGTCTAAACCCCTGGGCAAGGCAGTTAAGGCATTAACAATTATACTTTAACTCCCACTATATCCCTTTTTTCAACGACTCTAAAGTCTCTGCCATTTCCAGAACTCAAAATGCTTTTTCCTGCTTCCGCATTTTTGCTTCAACGATCCCCTCCTTCCCACCCAGCACCTTTCCTACCTATCTAAACCCATCCATCCTGAGGACGCAGATCAAGTACCTTTCTTACACAACCTTTCCCAGTCCCCTCCTCTAGATGAATCTCTCTGTCCTCCATATTCAAGGAACCCTGGGGTGCTGGGGCAGAAGGGCTGGGCTGCTAACCACCAGGTTGCCGTTCAAGTCTACCAGATACTCCGTAAGGAGAAAGGTGAGGCTGTCTGCTCCCCTAGAGGTTTACGGTCTCAGAAATCCAAAGGAGTTCTACTCGGTCCTACAGGGTCGCTGTGCATGAGAATGGACGCAGTGTGTTTGGTCCTCTGTACTCACAGATCAACCTGCTTCTCAATCTTCAGTCACACTGCCCAGAGTGTGTCAGACTTCACTGTTTACACTGTCTGTGGGCTCTGCTCTACTGTCCGGGTCTTGAGACTAAGGGGGATTTGGTCTTACTCGTTGTTGAAGAACTTGGTAGCTTCTCAGGGATGTCTGTTAAACTCAACAGTATTATAAAACTTATAAAATTAACCAAACATACCATACCCATGGCCAAATTTAATAGTACCACTAGCAAGGGAACTTGATATGACATTCACCCCTGTGATGAAACAATGATTATCTATGTAATATTTTTACCAGAAATGTTTAACTTGGATATAATCATCATGAAACAATCAGATAAAAATATTTAGCACACCAACTGGCCTGGATTCTTCAAAAATGTCAGCCAATGAAAATGTGAAAACAAAACACATAGAGGAAAGGTTGGGAAACATTTCCAGATTAAACAAAAATGGCAACTGAACACAATCTCTGGATCCTAGATTTTTTAAAAAGGGAAAAAAAAGCTCTATTAGTGAGGCAATGTGAAGGATGTGAATTTGAGATTAGTGTTTCTCAAAGTGCGACCCACAGACCTATAACAATCTGTGGGCTTGCTGCTCTGCGAGGATGTAAGTACAGAAATTGAGAGGAAACATTTAGAAGAATTTTTTTATAGAAATCAGACAATTTTATTTCTGCAGAATCAAATAATAAACAATCTGAGCTGTACTGTATTATCTCTATTGTTTTTTATCTCCATTTTTCTTTACTTATCAATTTTTATTATGAATTAGGTGGTGGTTTACATTTCAGATAATCAGTTTGGAATTGAACAACTTAAACTACTCATCAAGCCCCCAGAGGGCTTGTTCCCCGGCCCCTGGACTTCTCTTAGCTTTCCCTTCATTCAAGCCCCCATCTGCCTACTCCTCAGTCCGGGGCTCGGCAAACTACGGCTCGTGCGCCGGAGGGGGCTCTTTCGGTATGTTCTTCATATAGCTCTGAAGTAAACAAAAAATTAAGGATAGTATTCAGATAATGGTGATTTCATTTGCTTATAAAAATGCTTATGGCTCTGGCATAATTTAAAAATTGTTGCGAGGGACAGGATTGGCTCTTCCATCTGAGGTTTGCCAAGCCCTGCTCTGGGTTCACTTTCCCTTCTTTGCCCTCCTCACCTTGGTCACTATCATAGTCTATTTTCTTTTGGTAAGAAAACCTTCGTTTTGATTTTTTTCTTTGTAATGTAGTCTAATATAATAGTTTTCCTCTTGCGACAGACTAATTTCATTGAGCATAATGTTTTCCGAGTCCATCTAGGATATGAAGTGTTTTGTAGTTTCATCGTTATTCTTTAGTAATGCATAATATTTCATGGTGTGTACGTGCCTAAGTTTCTTTATCCGTTCTTCTGCTGACGGGCATTTGGGTTATCTACATCTTCCTGCTACTGTAAAGTGTTGTGATTTTCATGGACATGCAAATAGCTGCTAAGCTATAGATCTTACTTCTTTAAAAAAAGGTATGAACCTAACAAAGGGTCTGCTGGCTCTATGGAATTTCTGTTCCTAGTTGTTTGGGGTAACCCCACTGTCGATTTCCACGGTGATTGCACATTTTTTACAGTCCCACCAGCAGTGTATGAGGCTTCCAATCTCTCTGTAACCTCGCTAGCATTTGTTACCTTTTGTTTTCTTTTAATCTTTTCTATCAGTACTGGTGCAAGGTAGCGTATCATCACCGTTGTTATGTCCATCTCTTGGATGGCTGGCAATTGTGACCATTTCCTCACACGTTTGTTGGTCATCGATGCCTGCTTTGGTGCAGTGTTTCCATCCTTTGCCCAATTTTGAATTTTCTTCTTCATGTTGAAGCGAGATTTTAGAGATTAGTCACCTGTTCAATGTGTCATTGCCAACATTTCCTCCGCAGTTCATGGGGTCTTGTTTTACTCCTCAGAAGTCCTCTGATGCACCTAAGCGCCCATTTTTAGTAGGTCCCAGTTATCTTCTTTGTAAGCTTCCCTATCTTAGAAAATGTTTCACTGTGAGCTGGGTGAGGAAGTTTACATTGCACATCATCATATATTTTATTTTTATAATAATTTTATTGTAGTTTATAATTAGTGGATGGAAAATCTGGGGGGAAAACCAGATCCTTTATCACAGTCTGAGAAGTATTCTATTAGAGAACAGTATTGTTATTAATTTAAACTTTCCTTAGTGTAAGTCTTGTGACGTGATTATATTAAGAGATAACTGCTGAAGTCTTTAGGGGTGAAGCATCACACTTAGAAAGATCAGGAACTAAAGCAAAAATAAGTGTGTATCTATAAAGAAAATTACCTAGACCTTTATATCTATAAAATATACACCTTGTCATTTTTAAAAGAGAGACACTGCTATCTTCTCATAGCACTAGTCCAGTGAAAAATTAGATTTTCGTAGCACTCAGCATGACTGAAGACATAAGAGATATTGAGGTATATTGACAGACAGCAAGACTGTGGGCTGCTCTTTGCAAACACTACTTGAATACAGTCTCTTTTTGCTGTGTGTTACTTGGTTGACAGAGTCTGTTTGTGGTGCTCCATAAAGGCATTGGGAAGCTGAAATTCCTGATTATGAGGAGCTCCATATTTATAAGTAACGTGTCAAGATTTTCCCTTAAAAAGCAAACAAACAAACAAATACTGTAACTAGAAAAGCGATCGTTCTCTTTATTCACTATAGTGTTTTCCCCTAATTTTTACAAAATTAACACAGATTACACAAATCAAAATGCAAGTGGATGTGTCCCTGAAAACTGCTAATTATAAATACTCAAACGGATAGGAGAGTCTAATCTTTTCCTTAAAATAAACCAAGGTTCAATAGAAAAGACTATCAAATAGGAAATTACAATGCAATCCACTGCCCAAATTGCATGTTATTGTTCTTTTCCCTTTCAACTTTGTGATCTCAATTGGTGCACAAAAGGAAAATTTGCTATTTTGGTTAGTTAAATCCATCACTCTAACTAGCTGGAGGGGTTAAAAAAATGGGCTCGCGCTTCAAACTTCCTTATAAAGGTCTCAAAATGCACCTCCTCAAATCCTCTAATGGCCTGTTAGCTGGGTAACCTGAAGGGCTGGGCTCCAATCCATCATCATCCCCAGGGGAATGTATACTATTCCACTTTAACCTCTGAGGTTCTTGGCCAGTTGGGCAAATCTATAGGGGAAATTTTTTCTTAAAGAATCTTCCCAACATAAAAGAAAATGATCAGAGGACTATATATCTTCTGTCAGGGGAGCGCAAAGAGCTACCCTGAACTAGCCTTCTGTGCTTAATTTATGTGTCTGTTTAAATGCCTTGTACCTCTCACCCATTTGACTCAAGTTCTTATGGAAGGGATTCCATACAATTACAAGGGTGTATCACATGACTTGGCAAAAGGCTATTTGGCAGACAGGAACAAAATCCTGACCCGCACACCAAGTTAAAAAAAGTGTCAAGAAAACAGAGTGCTTGCTGGGTGTGGAGAGGGAGCTGCTGCTGCTCTGAGGGCGGCCGCAGGTCGGCACAGACGGCAGCCACTCACCAATGGCACTGCGTCCGGCATGCCATGACACACTCTCGCAGATGCACACCGCCAATTTCTAAAATAACACCTCCGAGTAATGCAACCGGCACAGTCTCTTCATGACAAAATCAATGTATCATCCAGGTAAGCAGCAAGCACACACAAATCATGTAAGAAGCGAACACTGTGTTTAAAGACAAACTCATTTGGTCAAAAATTAGGCCAGAGGGGGAAAGGGAGATTAAAACAAGCCTTCCCTATTCTGCAAGCTTCATCTACCAAGCTGTTGTCTTTTTAAAGTGGAGCCTCTGAAACTCAGACTCCATTTTTGAACTTTTGTGGATGCTAATTTCTAGTTACTGGTTTTTACTTTATCTTCTCTGAAGAGGAAAAGAAGAACTGCTTTTTAATGCCTTTCAGGAGATAGGAGAAAGACTGTCAGCTTTGTAACTTGGCAGTAAAGACTTTTTTTTTGATGAGTTTGGGATCTGATTTCACATACAGTCATACCAAAATTAAGCATCATGTCAAATGCATCTTCCTTTTTCATTTGAGATCTAGATTACAGAAGCTAGCTTTTATTGTAATCATACATGCCAGGCCTAAAAAACCCCAAGATGGCCTTTTTTATAAACCAAGTCGGATTGAACCTGGCCCAAACAGCACGTTTGTATTAAGTTAGGTAATCAGACTACAATCTAATCTTGGCAATGAAACCTAGTCCCATTAGTCTCTGTTTGGGTTTGATTGGCTCTTTGTTTTGTTTTCGTATCTCTGCGTGAGAGCAAAGTAGCGACTCTACTCTCGACATAACGTGGCAGTGCAATGTCAGAGATACACACGGCGTACTGTGCCTGGGAATGCCGGCTCCTGGGGAGAAAGGCGCCCCGTAACCACCAGACGCAGGAACTACTCGAGTTGCCTTTCCGCGTTCCTCATGGTAATGACCATCTTGTCCCAGCGTCTTTAAGTCCTTGCCCTCCAGGGGTGTATCAGTACTCGCTCTACATTTTAGCTCCAGTTGGTCATCAATTTAAGAGACTGATCTGAATGACTGGAACTTAGACCATCTCGGAAAAGCAAAAAAAGACTCTTGTAAAAGCATGTTTTTCATTACTCTTGTTTTGTTTATTCTGGTACTTATCATGAGCAGACAGGCAATCCACTGCTCAAAAATTCTTTGCCTGGATTATGATTATTTTTCCTTGTCAGTAGTCCCTGTTTTGTGGCCTCTATGGTGTCATTTCCTAATTTCTTCTTTTGCTACCAGCTGACATCCTCAGACAGGGCGTCCCATTCACACATAATGCGTCCATCGAGTAAGATCCAGTGACACGCTTGGGGGAAACACAAGAATTCCCTAAGTGAAAATAATAATAATTTATAAATTGTCAAGGGTTCATGAGGGAGAAATGGGGGCACGAGGAGGGAGGGAGGAGAAAAAATGAGGAACTGATACCAAGGGCTCAAGTAGAAAGCAAATGTTTTGAGAATGATGATGGCAACAAATGTACAAATGTGCTTGACACAATGATGTATGGATTGTGATAAGAATTGTACAAGTCCCCAATAAAATTATTTTAAAAAGAAGAGAAAAAAAAAGGAATTCCCTAAGTGGCTGCTGATCTCCTGCAGCAAACCCATGTTTCGTTAGAAATGCCACCAAGGAGCAGGCGAGGCGGCACTGACACTGTCCTGCTGGTCGTCGTGCAGCACGCGGCGGGAAGCACCTTGTCCGTACGCAGCGGTGGCAGTGCACACTGGGCATGCGCATTAGTGCTGCGCCTCTTACAGCAGCTCAAGAATCAACCAGCTCCTGTTTTCACTTCACGCTCCTTCTGCGTTTAATACCATCCGATGATCTAAAGTATCAAATAGCAGCCTGTCTGGTTGTAGGCTTGTCTTTAACTCCGCAAGTGATGAAATTCTCAAACATGATGGATCATGACCCGAGCTTCCTGTACCTTTCTGTCATCTCCTGGAATGGGGAGCAAGTGGACTGACTCCAAATTAAAAAGGAACCTGCTCTGCATGATAATGTGCTAAACTCACGATGGAACTGAAAAATATTATCCCTACAGAAGAAAAGAAAAGCATTTGAAATACATGAAAGGAACCTTTACACTAAATTAAAATAAACCAACAAGCAAAACTCTTCACCAATTATGACTACTAACAAGTTATCTAACAACTTCCATCTAACCATTCATGAATCTGTCAATGGTATCGTGCTGGGCTATGTATCACAGAAGATGCCACACAAAAAACCCAAACAAACAAAAAGCAAGCAATTCACCTTAGAGTGGAAAACAACAACAACAATTAAAAAAAAACAAGAATAGAAAATGCAGGTATCACACTAGTGAGAAAGGGTGTGTGTGTGTGTGTGTGTGTGTGTAGAAGGGCTCCTAGTGAAGCAGAGATATCTGTGAGTCAGTATCTTCCCTAAAGAGACAAAAATACTACAATGGCAGAAACAAAGGAGAAGTACATAAAAGGAAAAGTTAATCCTATGCATATATGATTCTGTTATTTTTCTATTATACAACAAAAGCATCTCGGAGTAGCTTCTATTATGGTTTATCAAGGTTGAGGTCTCACATGTTGAATAATAAGTGGATAATCTAGAGAAAGAACAAAAGTAAAAATAAATGGAGAGCTAGGGGAATTTGCGTTCTGGGCACAGTGGAAGGCTAAGCACGAGTTCCCACACTGTGAAGCAGGATAGGTGGTGCTGTCGGGTAAGTCGAGGGCTACTAACTGGAAGGTAGGTGGTTTAAATCCACCAGCCACCACATGGGAGAGGCTCTCTGTTCTTTTTTTAAAGAGTTAAGACGCCCCATAACCCTTACCTAGGATTGCTCTTAGTCAGAAATGCCTTGGTGGTAGTGGATGGTGTTGGCTTCTACTCGGAGCACTTTGCGAGTCTGTTTTGCACAAAGCTATTCATACAGCACACGGAGAGAAAAGCCCGAGCAGAAGGGAATAGGCAGCATGCCAGAAACAAGACGCACATTTGGAAAGTGCCACATCCATTATGAAAAAGAGGTGAGGAAATTAAGAAGACTGTTTCTTTCTAGGCAGGGTTAAATCAACGTCCCCAAATTGTATAATGAGCAAGAAGGTGCCCCTTGAGCTATGAGTAGGTGAATTCCTGGGGGAAAAAGTTAATACATTGCCAAACAGCAGGTTAAATACAGGAAAGCAGGTTTCTTGAATACAGAGTTTCAGAGTCTTTAACTGCTGAGAATCTCAAAGATAAAGAGTATAAAACGAATGTCTTTTTCATAGAAAACCTGTCAATTTGCTGAACTCATAAATGTTCTAAGGACTATAGTTGGGGGAATGCAGTGTCGGTACCACTGAGCGTGCAAGCCAGGAGAGGTGGTGTGTGCAGGGTGCGCCCCGTTTTATGGTTCTGCACCTACCGACCCAACTGGGATGTTGATCGATCTTCTCTGCCTAATCAGAAGGGCCACGGTCTCGACCTAAACCGAGGGGTGCCCCATTAAATGATCATTGTCTCTGCTTCCCCTGCCTCGCACTAGCTTGTCTAGGCTGTCACAATCCCCCTCCCCCTTTTCCCTGCTAGTAATCCTCTCTCCTCTTTCTTCCAGAGAAATGCTTTCTTTCTGTTGCTTTGCACTTATTGCGTAAAACCTCTTTTCTCTCATTAATAAAAATGCTTGACCTGGAGCTAGAAAACCCACAGGGAGAACACTCTAAGCATAGCTCACACGGAAAGAACTAAAAACAAACAAACAAAACAATAACATTCGCGCCTGGAGTTGCCATACTGGAGATAGAGCGAGGACTGAAGCGGGAAGCACCAAAAGATGGAAGGGTACACAGGGTTACCACACTAACAACAGTTCGCTACCAGCCGACCATTTTAAGAGGTAGCATATGATCAAGGGGCAATGATATTGAGGGAAGAAGTCCAAGCAGCACTGGAAGCATTAGTGAGAAAAAAAAAAAAAAGGCTCCAGGAATTGATGAAATATCAATAGTTATTTCAATAAGCTGATGAAGTGCTGGAAGCACTCACTCACTTATGCCAAGAAATGTGGAAGACAGCCACCTGGACAACCAACCGGAAGCGATCCATAGTTATAGCCATCCCACAGCAAGGTGGTTCAAAAGAGTGTGGGAATTATTGAACACTGTCATTAATATCATATACAAGTTAAATGTTGCTTAAGATCATTTAAAAATAATTGGAGCCGTACATAAACACATTCAAGTTGGATTCAGAAGAGGGTGTGGAACAAATGATATCACTGCTGCTATTAGATGGATCTTGGCTGAAAGCGGAGAATACCAGAAAGTTATGTACTTGTGTTTTTATTGACTATAGAAAGGCCTTTGTGTGGATCCTAACAAACGATGGATAACACTGAGCAAAGTGAGGATTCCATAGCACTTGATTGTGCACAAATAGAATCTGTCCTAGACCAAGAGGCGGGTGTTAGAACCGAGTAAGGTGATGCTGCATGGTTTAAAATCAGGAAAGATATGTGCCAAGATAGTATCCTTTTGCTATACATAGTCAATCTTTTTGCTGAGCAGATCATCTGAGAAGCTGGACTGTAAGAAGAAGAATGTGGCATCTGAATCGGACCACAGCTCATTAGCAACCTGTGATATTCAGATGGCACCACCTTGCTCGCTGAAGTGAAGAAGACTTGAAGCACAGGTGACGGTAAAAGAATACAGCCTTCAGGATTATAATTCAATGTAAAGAAAACAAAAATCCTCAAACTAGACCAATGTTATGACAAATGAAGAAGAAAGACTGAAATTGTCCAAGATCTCATTTTACTTGGATCTACAATCAATGCCAGAAGGGTAGGGGAAGGTGGGGAGGGGAGAGGAGAGGAGGAAGAGGGGAACGAACGCAATGATAGACATACTCACACACTCCCCCTCCAGCGGGGAGACAGTGGTCGGTGTAAGATACAAAAATAATAGTAAGTTATCATTTATGAAGGGGTCGTGAGGGTGGGGGAAGGGAAAAAAAGAGGATCTGATACCAAGGGCTCAATAGAAAGTAAATGTCTAGAAAAGAATGGCAACATATGTACAGATATGCCTGAACAATTGATGTGCGGAGTGTTATAAAAGTTGTAAGAGCCTCCAATAAAACGATCTTTTAATAACTTTTTAAAAAATCGATGCTCGTGGATGCAGCAGTCAGGAAATCCAATGACCTCTATGCACTGGGCAAGTCTCCTGACAAAACCTTTCCCAAATGTTCAGAAGCAAAGAGGTCCCTTTGACAAAAGTGCACTCTCCACGAAGAAGAGAGACCATGGGACTGATGCGCTGGCAGTATGTTCGGGGCAAGAATACTGACAGTATCCTGGGCTGCCTTGGAGGAAAGCAGAACCTGAGAAGAGAGAATGACGCGATGCAAGGACATCATGCGTGGTAAAACTGAGGGCAGTGAGAAAGAGAAGAGCTCCCGACACAGAGGCCAACTCAGTGTTTGCAACCATGGGCTCAACCGTCGCAATGCTGCGAGGAGGGCACAGGACTGAGCAACGTTTCACGCTGTTGCAATGGCTCACGCTTTGCTTTGCTTGTGTGAGACCTGGGGACGTTTCTAAGGCCGAACCTGTTCTTCTGATGAGTATTTAGTGTCTCTTCTCTGCCATGACCAGTATAACAGTTAGCACTCATTACTATTCAATATCCCTTCCAATATGTCATCTCTCCCAGGAAGATGTTCAAGAGTACCGTGTGCTTCTTTGTTGCTCCTCAATCTTGTCATGATCACATACTGTTTATAAGCTGTGTTCTAACCACTTTATGCAAACAAGTACCCATATGTGTATGAGGAAATGAAAAAAAGGTCATATAAAACTTATCTTTTAATTCCATTTTTCCATGCATGTTTTGACACCGCATTGAACAGTGCCTGCCCACAAGAGGTTCCTTTAAAAGAGATAGCAATGGTGTGGGTATACTGACAGGAGATACTTTTCTCAGCATGTTTAAAATTTCATATTTAAAAACCCTTCTCCATCTACCAATAGAGTACCATACTATATCAAAGACACAAAAGGGTAGATTTTTCCCCCATGCTTTATTACCACTGAATTTCTTTTTTTGCCCAAACTTACTGTGTCCCCTGAACAAAAATATGACCAAAAAATAAGTTAATATTTAAGGATGCTTTTTAGGTAACTGTCAAATTCCTACTGATTGAGTAGCTATCCCTTTTCTTTTTGTTTTTGCATTACATCTAGATCTTCCACAAGAACAAATTAACTTAGTAGAGATGTAACCATCTGTCATCTTCCTGATAAGATAGTAATAAAAACCTAATCACTTAAAAATTCTTGGTTAAAAAAACTTTTAAAAAATTCTATTAACTGAGAAAAAGTAATTCGCTAGTATTCTGATAACATACAATTTGATTACTTACATTCTATTTATAATCTCAACTTATTTTTTAAAGTTTTCACTTTATCATAATTTCAAGCTCATCGAAGAGCTGTAAGGATGGCTGCAAATTTCTTATGAGCCTTTTATCTAGATTCTCTGAAGGGTCTCTCTTCACCAGATTTGTTTTATTCTCACACACACACACACACACACACACACACACACACACACACACACGACACAGTGGTTAAGGACTTGGATTCAAACCGTAACGTCAGTGCGGAAGCCCACCTACTTACTGCTCTGTGGGAGAAAGCTGTTTTTTAAAAATTTCCAGTCTTGGAAACCCTATGGTAGCAGTTCTTTGTTGGAACTGACTTGATGGCAATGAGTTTAGTTTGTGTGTTTTGAGAGAGCTTGCACACATGCTCACATGTTTTCCTGAATCATGAGTGTAAGCTGAAGGCATGACAGCCCTTACCGCTTACATACATCTATGTTGTCTACTCTTAAAACAAAACGTGGGGTAATTACCAATACCAGGAAACTCTGCATACAAAAGATGAATTCAAGGATCATGTGATGAAGCAAATACGGGTTGCAGATGGCTATTTGAATGTCTATTGTAAAATTCAACTAATAAAATGGGGGCGGGAGTGGGAAATGAACATTGATACAGTATGATCAACTACACACCTTATTTAGATTTTGCCACTGTCCCAATAATGTCCTTTAAACCAACTAAAATCCCAGTTCACACACAGTTTAGAGGTATCCTGTTTTACTATTTCTTTGATAGGGCATCAGAGAAAGTCAGCTTTCTGATTATAATTATATGAAAGACCTGAGCTAGAGAGAAACCAAAATATCAGAATATCCAATACTCATTACTTGGCTTTTAAATTATCGATCTTTGGAGGTAAAAGTATACCTACGTCATTACAATTTTGGTTTGACTGAGTTTTTTTTTCTTTCATTTCATAAATTTATTTCCAAATTACATAGGTTTACATATTATTTATTTTTTAAAATAGTTTTATTAGGGGCTCATACAACTCTTATCACAATCCATACATATATCAATTGTGTAAACAGATTTGTACATTCATTGCCATCATCATTCTCAAAACATTTGCTCTCCACCTAAGCCCCTGGCATCAGTTCCTCATTTTTTCTCCTCCCTCCCCATTCCTTCATGAACCCTTGATAATTTTTTTTTTCTTTTTTAACATTTTATTAGGGGCTCATACAACTGTTATCCCAATCCATACACAGATCAATTGTGTAAAGCGCATTTGTACATCGTTTCTCAAAACATTTTCTCTCCATTTAAACCCCCGACGTTAGGTCCTCATTTTTCCCCTCCCTCCCCGCTCCCCCCTCCCGGTTCAGTTATTGATAGTTTACAAATGGGTATTTTGTCATATCTTGCCCTGTCCGACGTCTCCCTTCATCCACTTTTTGGTTGTCTGTCCCCCAGGGAGGAGGTCACACACAGTTCCATGTAATCGGTTCCCTCTTTCCTACCCATTCTCCCTTTACCCTCCCTGCTTTGCCACTCACACCACTGGTCCTATAGGGCTCATCCGTCCTGGATTCCCTGTATTTTCAGTTCCTATCTGTATCAGTGTACCTCCTCTGGTCCAGCCAGTCTTGCAAGATAGAATTCGAGTCATGGTAGTGGGAGCGGGAAGGAAACCTTTAGGAACTAGAGGAAGGTTGTATTTCTCATCATTGTTATATCGCACCCTGAGGTTTGACTGAGTTTTAAATTAAAATCCCCTCAGACTGTTCTTTGGAAAAACCCCAACCTTAGTGGAACAGGAGGTGTTTTTGTAGTAAAATATGTCTTGACAGGAAAGAGCTACCCTAGATGGGAAATTCGGCTGCAGACGAAATATGACGTAGATGCCATGCACACAGTGTGTAAGAGCTGACACCATACATATGTCTGAGGATACCATTGCTGTGTATTACAACCCTTTGCAAAAACAGGTGTCAGGGTTATTTTTATTAGTACAGCTCTTTTTGGCCTTTAAAATAAACCTAATGGAGAACACAGAGTAGGCTCTTTACCCTTCTCAGAACAAAAATATGAAAAGCTGTCACTGTTCCTTCTATGCCCTGCTTGCCCCCAAACCAGTGTATGTCTCCATATTGAATGGCTGACTGCCTTTTATAATCTGAACTAGAAAATGCAGGGGGAAAAAAAATCCTTTAAAGTCAAACAGTGGAATTAACATATGAGCAGAGCTCCTGTGGGCATTTAAATCCGTAATTAAAAAACCTGAGACACATTGGCTTGGCAATCGCTATTGTCTAACGTGCACAGATAGCCAAAAGGTACTGAAATGCGACATTCTGTCCCACATGACTCACTCACGCAGCAGAGGCAGCCTCCTGAAGAATGCTGAGAAGGCCTTACATCTTTAAATGCCCGGCCCGCCCCGAGGTCTTCCCCCACCCCTGAAAAATGCCCAGAGGTCCTGTGGAGAGGCTGTGGTCTCAGGAACTCAGAAAATCTGCTTTTGCTAGCATGCTCCATTTTTCTGTAGGAAAAGGAGCCCTTCTCTGAAAAATTAGAAGTCTGGGAGCACAAGCACACGCACACATAGGCACACACACCGTCGGTCCTATCTGATGCGGGAGGAGCATAGCACACGGCACAGCGATCTCGCGACGAGAGCCTACAGATTATAAAGAGGCTGCCAATCCAAGCAGCAGCTGTCTCGCATCACTCTGCTTTTCTGCCCTGATTTTATTGTATTTCAGAGATGATGCACTGATTTCTACAAGTTTGCTCTGCGCTCACATAACAGGTACAATGTGCACAGGCCACAGAAATCTGTCTTTAAGATTCTTCACAACGAGCAATAGTATTCCCATCAAACAATATTCTGAGTAACCCGCTATTGTTTACTTTACTTATACATGTATAAAGGGTTTAACAGGTTTGCACTCTTGCATTTTCTGTTATAAATTAAGCCCTCAGTATTATAATTCTGCACTCAATCGCAGTCAACCAAGAAATTGCCTTTATAAAGGCAACTGAACATCCTGCCCTTTCTGGGCTTGGAAAACAGTCCTACCTACACGCACCTGAATGCAGACGCCTGCACAGGAAACACACAAAACACAATGCAATCTGATTAAGTCTTTAAAGCATACAACTTTCAAGAACGAAGCAAACCAATCAACTCAATATACTGCTTAAGACCTTCCACACACTGAAGTGCGGAGACGTTCCTGATGAGGGCCAACAGCCAAAGCACTGAGAAGACACACCGCGTTCTCTTCAGGTGATGTCTACCTCCTCAGACATCAGTATTCAAGGGATCCCTTTAAAAGAACGATGCCCAGCTTTTCTTTGACCTGTTTTCAGACTACAGTTCACCTTGGGAGGACCCTGAATAGGGTAAATGACCAATTATTTACTCTGTTTACAGCAAGCCCAGTAAGATTCGGTACTTGGTCATCACAGCTGTGACACACTTGTTCCATGTTTCACATCAAGCCCCAGGAAAGCAGCCTGCCCTCCCCTCCCCTCCCACTTTCTTGCTTCACCAATAGGAATTCATTTCCCTTTAGTCTAATAATGTAAACAGGAGTATATCACTCCAGTCAAATTACTGAATAGGCGGATAGGGAAATTTTCTAAATGCTTGAGATGGGAATCTCTAAGGATAATTTTTTGAGGGGGGAAGGTGAGATTAGGGTGAAGATATAACAAACAAAACTATTTGAAGGTCATTGCTACACTTTTGTTAATCATCCCCCAGACATCAGCTTTCCAAAGAATTATAAATTATTTCAATTTTTAAGTACATGCACACACAGCTGTTCCTGAACTTTTAACTGGTAACTCTTGGTTCTTTTTGAACAATTTCACACTTATGACTATAAAAATAATACATTCTGTACATAAAAATGTTAACAGTTGGGTGTTGAATTTACAGGTGATTTTTGCTTTGCTAGACTAGTAAATGTTTTACAATGAGCATACATTACTTTCCTAATCACACTAATAATCTTACTCCCTACCATGTTTTGAAAAATTTGTTTCCCTTAGTATACTCTCAGGATTCCTGGTTCAGTTATGTTAACTTTAAAGCTATATAAAAAAAACTTAAAAAACAAACAAACAAACTTCTTTGCGCTTTCAAAGCATGCTGTTTACGGTGTTTTCAATGTTTCGTTTGCGTTGCTGTGCATGACCACAAACCTGAAGGGGTAGTGAACACACTCTGATATGCACTTTTCATTGTAAAGCATTTCCCAAATTGAGCCACGGGTCTCGAGGGGCTGCGATCATGTTTTAGGAGTGTGGCCATTGCCTTTTCAAAACAAATGTAGTTTGACAAGAAGTGGCGTATGTCACTACAGTCTCGCGATTTACACAATGACTTCGTGTCCCAAAATCTTCCCCCACTTCTGTTTACCACTTAATGTCCTGAGATGATTTGCCACTGGTTAATTCTACTTCATACTGACTGACTTTCACAAAGTATAACGACTGCTCACCTGAACTGAAAATGTCCTCACTCTGTTCCAGAGGGTCCACGTCAGCAACTGTCTTTAGTCTGCAGTCCCGCTGCAGCTTAGTATTCAAGAATTTCTTTACTGTTAAACTACATTTTCTAAAATATAACCTACAAAACCGGCAGTAAATTCCATGTCATTCCCAATTGTGTGCGTGGATTAAAAATAACAAATTGCTGCCAGGATGCTTTTAGTTAAAAGTATTTCAACTTTACCACCCTTTTTCTGAAGTTACGTAGTAAATCTAGTAATGAAAGCATAGAAAAAGAGGAGGGGGGAAAAGGGATCTCTACATCGGGAAAGTGGTGATGGTAAAATGCTCTTTTATTTATGAAAGTGCTTTAAAAGATTGATTCGTTGACGGTGTTTAAGACTTGATAATTATCTTCACTGAAACTTAATCTCAACACTAAACCGTAATGCAGTGCTCTGCAAGAAGGCCCTGACATACACCTAACACAGGAGGTTGTTCTTCCTTAGCGTCTTTGGACAAAGACTCAACTTTAACCAAGACACGCAAACTGCTGACATCTCTGGAGAGCATCTTGCTAACACATGAAGAGCTACCGCGGGGTTTATTTACGAACCCGGCCCCTGAGAAGAGCCACCCTGAGCATATGACCAACCCACATTTGGGTTTCTACTCTTTGATCAGTTGGAATGGATTCGGTGGCAGTGAGTGTGGTTTGGTTTGCTCTGATTGCGTTCAAGTGGGTAACAAAGAGTCAAAAATTATTTTCTCTCACCAATGCTCTCTTGTTCCAAGCAAGAGAGCTGCTTTTGTTCCAAGAGAACTCTTCATTATCTTTTATTCTAATTACAACCGCTCTTTACGTATCACCAAGGTTAAGTTCCAGAGGCCAGGTTGCTAGGCAAACATTGGCACTATGTGACAGGGAAGGATGACTGCATCAGATCACAAAATAGAGGATGACTACATCATTATGCACGGGGCTTTAAAAGTTAATATGGGGAAAAAAGGCATTTTCTTTTAAATTCTATTTTCCACAAACTTCTCAAAGCCCCTTTCTATTAACTGCCAAATGATACCACTGCACAACTGCCCCAAACACTGAGAATCTTGGCCTGGCGGACAGAGAGCCTTAAACTTCAGCACAGCCTGCATACCTCACACAATGGCAGCTCAGCGGCCGGCCTGCACATGTCGTCACGAATGCACAACATGGCTGGGAGGTGGGTAGTCATACATGTGGAATGTCAGAAAATGAGACAGACAGTCGATAAGTGAGGGGTAGGTGTCTATGACTCACTAGGTCTTGAGCATTTCTCTGACATTATCATCAGGATTCTTCTTTGAACCACTGGGGACTAGAACATGATTTCAATGTCAGCATAAAAAAATGTATACAGAGCTCCTTCCCACTAGCCTCTCTGTTCAAAAACAATCTTGAACACAAAACAGAGTACAAGCTGGGAAAGCCACAACTCACCCGGAGGGGTGAGCTTGCTTTTCGGGGTCTTGTGAGTTTCTGCCTTTCACAGGGTAGTCTTGCCACTTTTCTGTCACTATCGGTGGGAAACATGTGAGCTTTCCTTCTCTCACAAGTTTCTGTCTTCCGCAGGCTCGGGTGTTCGCCGGTTCTATTGCAACTCTGCAACACGTGTTTCTTACAGCTTTTAGAAACAACCACCTCAGAAACACACAGAACCAATCTTCACGGAAGACTGTGTTCACACAATATTTCATGCTTTGATTCGATTATTTTGAAGTATTTTTTAATTTGCAATATTCTAAATTTAAGGATCCCTTTTTCCAAACCACATTTCAGGAATACATGTGCGTATTCCTAAAAGCAACTTCTCTGGTCTTTGGTGGAAACAGTGGGGGCTGAATTTTCTCCCAAATAAGTACATATTTGAAATAGAAATCATGCAGAACCATATAGAGACTGCCTCCGTGGGTCAAGTTCTACAGGAAATCCATGAAGCTCGAGTAAAGCAGGGCTTGTGACAGACATTTGTTAGCCAACCAGACTCCGCTTCAGGATCATCTCTGACTCTTTCTGCCTCTCCCTTGTGGCCTAGATTCAATTCCTAATGCTGTTGATTCTTATTCTGCAACCCTGTTTATTCCAACCTCTCATCGCCGTACCTTGTTCTCCCTCCCTTACCTGCGTCAGAAAGAATTACTTCACACCTAATACCATTCTAACAGGGCTGCCTGCATCCCTGATTTCCTCCTTCCCGTACAATGCTGCCAGATTAACTTCAAGAACACACAGCTCTGACTGATTGTTACTTCCCTGGTTGAAACAACAGTAACCATCATAGAGCATTACAGTGGGAGGAAGCCCGGGTGGTCCCGAAACCATCTGCGGAGGGGAAGGGGGGCGGGGAAGGGCAGGGCCACAGGATCTGGAGCTGGAAGAGGAACACAGAGGCCCAGGAAGTGAAGGTCTGGTAAGGTTTAATGGAACCGTTCATGCAGACCTAACAAATTAAGAATCTTTCTAAAAAGTTCATTATGAATGTATAGAGTAAGGCAGTGTCTCTTGTAGGTCGTCTCGCTAGCAAGCTCTAGACTAACTGGTATTCTGCGGCAGGTGAACTCCAAGGGCTCTGGCCGCGCCTCTTCCCGACTCTGTGTGAAAGGCATACGACAGTGTCTGGAAAAGGAGGTGATCCTCTTGCTTTCCCTCCAGAGACTTTATTAACACCACACACAAAAGCTAGAATTATTTGAAAAATGTTCGGACTTTATACTCAGAGACTAGAAATGCGGTGAGACGTGAATGCTTGCTTCAAGTGAGCAGTGACATGCCCAGGTCCCACACACATCTGTTTGTTCCCTCCCACCCCTCGCTTTCGCTCCAAAACGAAAATAGCTCTATTAACAAATGGCTTATACCACAGTCAAAGACCAAACTTTGTTAAGTGTTGCTGTAAAATGTCAATTATCCTAAACCTCTATCCATTCCTCAAGAGAGAAGACACCCGTTTGACCCATAGCGGTGCCTACAGTCCTGAGGATCTGCTACACGAAAATGGTGCTAATCTCATGAAAGCATTAAAACACCATGTATTAACTCCTCTACCGCACACATACGCACTACTAATTACGTGGTTTATCCTTTCTGATGTCTTCCTAATTTTATACAATAGTATGAGGGCCTATAATGCCACCCTCGTTATTTATTAAACAGTATGTCTTGGACATTTTCCTGTGTGACTACATCCACCATCTACTTGTTCCTTTTCTTAACAGCTGCATTCACAAATGCCCTACACTTAACAATTCCTCACAACAGATACGTATGCTGTTTGCGGCTTCCATTATTAAAAAAAAAAAGGGTAACAAAAATCCTTGTAAATATACCTTTATTCATTTGCCTGAATCTTTCCTGAGAATAAATTCTTAGAAATTAAGTTTCTGGGTAAAAGAGTAGGCCAGTTTAAAAAGTGGATTTTTAGTCCAAACCTGCTGTCCAGAGGGGCTTCACACTGTTATCATTGTGTAAGGACTATCTACTTGACCACTGCTTGCAAGTACAGGGAACTGACACCTGTGTGTTTTAGAAACCCTGGTGGTATAGTGGTTATGTGTTGGGCTGCGATCCATATGGTCGGCAGTTCAAAACCACCAGCGGTGGCTTCTCAGGAGAAGACTGGGCTTTCTACTCCTGTAAACCACTAATCTCAGAAACCCACAAGGAGTCGCTATGAGTCCGTAGTGACTAGATGACAGTGAGAGTTAGAGAGCAAATTACAATATGAATGAATGATGCTAAGGATGCATGTAAGAGTGTGAGTGTATGTGTACAGGACCCGAACACTGAGCTATTGGGTTTCTGGTCCATCGTAGTGTACAGTGGTGAAACGGACATTAAAACAGACTATCATGGGAAATAAGGTGAAGGAAGATTCAGGTTGGGGTTCACTTCAGCTTGGAGTACACTAAGCCTGAGAAGCTATTCAGCAGGTAGCTGGATCACAAGACTGGGCCAGAAATGTAGTATTTATTCCTCCTTATCCTTTTTAAAGTTTCTTGGCTATACTTCGGCGAACTTTGGAATCAGTCAACTTGCTTCAAAATTTCCACTGAGATTTTGAATGGCATGTTAAATTTATCGATTTCAAGAGAATTAACCTCTTTATAACAGTGAATCTTCCCATTCAAAAAGAACGCAAAGATCTTCATTTATTCAAATAGTCTATGTACTTAAGCAAAGGTATTACACATTTCCCATTAAATTTCTTTCTAATTTAATAGCTTTCTTGTTTTTGTGACTGGGATAATTTTCTCCATTATTATTTTATCACCTGGTGTTACTTATGTAAAGGAAAGTTCTTCATTTTTCATTTTATCTGGCTACTTTATTAACGGCTACTAGTTGTTATAATATTCATTCCTATTTCTAGTTCCTCCGGGTAGACAATCTTATCTGTAAGTAGCGATCATATATATCTATTGCTGGAGTAACAGCTTTTATTTTATTCCCTATGTTATTGCATTACCTAGACTAACCAGAGTAGAGATAATGGGAAAGATTATGGCACATAGTCTTAAGAACAGTGTAACATTTCATAATTAAGAGTGATGTTTCCTATTGGCTACTGATCTTTTTTCTTTTAAATGATAAGGAGGCATCTATTTCTTGTCTAATTTTGGCATTAGAAATAAATGTTACATTGAAAAATAATTTATGGTACATATCAGTATTGTGTTCCCCCTAATGTAACTATTTATATTAGACATACATTGAACATAGATTTCCCAAAGTGTAACCAGAGTCCCTGGGTAGCACACATGGTAAGCACTCAACTACTAGTCAAAGAGTTGGTGAAGTGAACCCATGCAGTAGTGTCTGGAAGGGCTGAGGTGCTCAAACAGGACACAGGCTTTCAACCATTTGGGACAGTTTGACGTGAGTCGAAATGGACTTGCTGTCAACTAACAACAACAACATTAAAAACAATGCTGAAGCATCAGATCTTGAGATTAAATTCTATTGGACCATGAAATATTTTGCTTAAAAAAAAAATCATTTTCTTGGGGGCTTGTACAACTCTTATCACAATCCATCCATCCATCATGTCAAGCACATTTGTTTATATATTGCCCTCATCATTCTCAAAACATTTGCTTTCTAC
>NW_022103958.1:5256172-5264777 GCF_000313985.2 Echinops telfairi | reverse complement strand
TCATGAACCCTTGATAATTTATAAATTATTATTTTGTCATATCTTACACTGTCCAACGTCTCCCTTCACCCACTTTTCTGTGGTCCGTCCCCCAGAGGTTATATGTAGATCGTTGCAATACACCTCTCTACCCCACTCTTCCTCCACCCTCGAGTATTGCCACTCTCATCACTGGTCATGAAGGAACCATCGGTCCTGGATTACCTGTATTTCCCATTCCTATGTACCAGTGTACATTCTCCGTTCTAGCCAGATTTGTAAGGCAGAATTGGGATCATGATAGTGGGTGGGGAGGAAGCATTTAGGAACTAGATGAAAGTTGTATGTTTCATCGTTGCTACACTGCACCCTGATTGGCTTGTCTCCTCCCCGCGACCTTTCCGAAAGGGGATGTCCAGTTGCCTACAGATGGGCTTTCAGTCCCCACTCTGCACTCTCCTTCATTCACAATGATATGATTTTTTGTTTTGATGATGCCAGATACCTGATCCCTTTGACACCTCGTGATCTGATAGCACAGGCTGGTGTGCTTCTTCCACGTGGGCTTTGTTGCTTGAGCTAGATGGCTGTTTGTTTACCTTCAAGCCTTTAAGACCCCAGACGTTACATCTTTTAATAGCCAGGCACCATCAATTTGCTTCACCACATTTGCTTATGCACCCATTTGTCTTCAGCGATCGTATCAGAGAGGTGAACACACAATGATATGATTTTTTATTCTTTGATGCCTGATAGCTTATCCCTTCGGCACCTTGTGATCACACAGGCTGGTGTTCTTCTTCCATGTGGGCTTTGCTGCTTCTGAGCTAGATGGCCACTTGTTTACCTTCAAACCTTTAAGACCCCAGACGCTCTATCTTTTGATAGCCGGGCACCGTCAGCTTTCTTCACCACATTTGCTTATGCACACATTTGTCTTCAGCAATCATGCAGAAAAGGTGAGCATCATGGAATGCCAGTTTAAGAGAACAAAGTGTTCTTCCTTTGAGGGAGCATTTGAGTGGAGGCCCAATGGCCATCTGCTACGGTGATTCTAAACCTATAAATATATGCATAGATCTATTTCCACATCCTCATATATAAATATATTTGCATAGGTACATCCCTTTATTTAGACCTCTATAAATGCCCTTTGTCTCCTAGCTCTTTCCTTTATTTCCTTTTACACTCCTCTTGTCCCACTCTCATGCTCAGCCTTTATTTGGGTTTCAGTAATTCCTCTTGGTTACATTGTCCTTGATCAATCCCTACCAAGCCTCTTACACCCTCCCTGAAGTATTATGCCTTTTAAAGTAAAGGGCCAGATTGTAATTACTTTAGATTTCACAGGCTCCGCTGTCACGATGCACTCCTGCTATTGTCCACAGATAATACTTAAAGAACGCGGCCATTCATTTATCTGAATTTCATACAGTTTTTCATGTGCTACTAAATAGTCTCCCTTTGAATTTTCAACCATTTAAAATTGTAAAGCCATTCTTAGCTTGCAGGCCACAGAGAAACAGATGGCAGGCTGGATTTGGCCTACAGGCCACAGTTTGCCAGTCCTGTTTTAGTACACTGTACATCTGATTTGGCATAAATTAATTTATGAATTTTGGAACTATATTCATAAGTGAGATGGAGCCAAAGTTTTCTTAATGTACTATCTATGTCAGAATCAAATATCAGTGTCAAATTAGCCTCATCAAATTAGCTGATTTACATACTACAATCTGTTCCCACATGATCAACAAATGCTCCACTTCAATCTCTTCTGACCTCTGGGTCATGCTTCAATAATAGTAAGAGGGTAAGTAACAAAGTATGGCTACTAGGGTTTCCAGTTCATACATGTATAGGCCTATTCTACACAGAACAGGGTTAAACATGACTGCCATCAGTGGATGGCTGTAGACAAGTTCTCTCAGTACTAACCCTCACCCTAGTTTCAGTCGGGGGACACACCCACACCCACACCCACACACACATACACACACACACACAGTAGCTTCCAAGGGAATCTGTTGGGCTACTTAAATTCAGGGCCGAAAGGTTATCATGACTGTTTACCAAGGGTTATCTTGATAGATTTGCTTGAAGGATACAGGATGGTGATGGGAGCTTATTAAGAAGTTGTTTTCAGAAAACTGAAAACCACAGTGGTAAGAAAAAGAACAGCAAAGTTGTGTAGAAGAGTTTTTCCCCATCACCACCTACTTGCTCCTTCTTTGAGGGTAGCTAGCGCTCTCCTATGAGAACTTCATTGGGAGGCCTCACCTATCCCTCCTATTGCTCTGATCTTGCCCCTTCAGCCTTCTTTATGCTTCCAGACCTCAAAGAACACCTAAGAGGAATGTGATCGGAGTCCGCCGAGGGTGCCAAAACCCGCTGTTTCAATGTGGGGTCAATAGAAGAGTAGAGAATTCCTCCGAGGAGAGTTAGACAGATGGAAACACTGCCTTTCACAAGTGGACAGAGCTAGACTGAAGAGATGCCGAGAAATAAAAGCTTCACATTTTGGTATTTTTGGTTAACAAGAGTGTTTATGATTTTATAGCAATACTTTTTGACTTAATCTATAGTTTCACTGTTTTATATGTGTTAATTTTAATATTATTCGTTTCCTTCCTAACTGAATAGGAGTCTCTAGTGGCACGGTGGTTACACATTGGGCTGCTAACCACAGGGTCAGCAGTTCAAAACCACCAGTTGCTCTGTGGAGAGAAAGACAGGTTTTCTACTTCTGTAAAGAGTTAGTTTCCAAAACCCACGGGGGTAGATCTACCCCATCGTTAGGGTGTTATGAGTTGGAATTGACTCAAGGGCTGTGCGTCATAACTGAATATTGTTAACTAATTTAGTTCCAATAAAAGCCTAAGGCTAAGGTTTTATTATTTTCAACCAACCTGATTTCTATGCCTCTCCCAATTTCATTATGCTTAAGAAATTTATATTTTACACTGCCAATTTTCTATTTTCTTAGCTTTTAAAACACTAAAAATAAGATACATTAAAATATTCAAATAATTTCACAAAACATAAATGAGCCAATGCTTTCAAAGGGCTACTGGCTTGTGATGCAAGTTATTTCATATATATATTTCATATTGATTTAGATAATCAATGAGCTCATAACCAATTAAAAAATAGAATGGAAAATATCAGAGTACTCTGTTAGAGGAAGTTTAAATATGGTTTTGTGAAAGTTTTATTTCCTTTTACATATGTGCATGCTAGGTCACAATGTAAAATGGAATTGTCTGTGAGTTACAGTTAATAGTAAGTTTCAGAAAATCTGGGATCGGCAATGGCAGAAAGGTCACCAGGTCAAAGTTCAAAAGTCTTTTTCAGCTGACAACTGAAAGTCTAACTTCAGCTCTAACAGCAATTAAAAGTTTAAAGTTTTCATGTGTCATGAACTACTGTTGTTCTTCTGATACTGAAATGTAGTATATTAAAGTTGAAAATGCAGTAACTAGTTGCCTATAATTCAAATTTTGGTTTCAAATTACTAGTACTATTTTATACGGTGCTTCTTATACTCCACTAATGACAACTGTGTTGAATTTAACGGCCATATGGACACTACTTGTTTGGTTTCGAGGTTAAAAATACACAAACTTTTCATTGAAGTATAATTACCTAACCAAACTCACTGCCATGAGTCGATGATGACATTAATACAGCTGAATGGATGTTTACAAAATGACATTTGTAGGCAAAACAAGATATAGAACACTACCAGTACTCTAGAAACCATCCTATATCCCAGTCATTGAACTTCCCCAATAACTTCATGGGGCCTTTATCACATAGATCACGTCACCTGTTTATGGACCTGTTATCAATAGAATCATAATTTTTATTCTTACGGGTTTACTGACTTTTTGTTTACTCACCTTCTGAGACCTATGATATTGCTGCTTATGACAGTAGTCTGATTTTCATTGCTATATGCTATTCCATTCTATGATAATGTATATCCAATCTGCTGCTGATGGACATTAGTCTTTGACTATCATGGATGATGCTTTTACAAGCATTCTTGTACTTGACCTTAGAAGCTTGCATGTACACATTTTAGTCGACATAGGCTTAGGAGTGGAGTTGTTGGATAGCAGGAGAGGCTGATATTTAAGCCTTTACTAGATATTGATAAGTATCTTTCCAAAGTGACTGTAAACATGTATATTCCTGCCAGCCATATGTGAGTTCCAGTTGTTGCATTTTCTCATCAACATTTAATTTGTTGGTACTTAAATTTTAGCCATTGTGATAAGTGTACAGAGGTGGTCTTTTTTTTTTTTTTTTTTTTATTTAAAAACTACAAAATCATGGTACTGTTTGGGCCTATACGACAATGTTCCCCGCCTCTCCCCAACCCCACTGATAAGGGCCAATTTGCTGACATCATTCAATAAATCTCTAGCTCACTGGTTCTTTTTGCCTTAGAGCAGTGGTTCTCAACCTTCCCAATGCTGCGACCCTTTAATACAGTTCCTCATGTTGTGGTGACCCCCAACCATAAGATTATATTCGTTGCTACTTCATAGCTGTAATTTTGCTATTGTTACGAATCAGGCAACCCCTGTGAAAGGGTCGTTTGACCACCAAGAGAGTCGCGACCCACAGGTAGAGAATCACTGCCTTAGAAAATCCTTAGATAAGCTCGAAGATTTTTTAAAATAAGATCCAAAGTGTACTATTCATAATGAAAAACAAAAATAAACTGATCTTCAATTAAGAATTTCACTTCACCGAAAGACACCTTTAAGAGACAGAAAATGAAACAGCTAAGATTGGAAGAAGTTATTTGCAACTCCTGAAAGTCAGTAAGAAAGACAGGTAAGCCCACTTTTTAAAAAGTTGGCAAACTTCAACAGGTACTTCACAAGTGAGTATAATCAGATGACATCAAGTACCTTTCCAAAGGCATGTATCGTAGAACTCAGTAACTTTAGATGTTTCCATTGCTTGCGCCGTTTTCTTATTTTCTCTTTTCCTGACTTGTTTAATTTTCAAAAGTTTGAGAGTTAACTTATTTTAAAATTCACCAATTATTAGTATATAATTCTGTGGTTTTTAGCATATTCATAGAGCTGTGTAACCATAATCCAACTAACCATAATTGCAGAACATTTTCATCACTGCAAAAATAAACACCGTGCCCATTAGCAATAACTTCTCATTTCTCCCCCTCTCTTCAATACCTGGTGATGCCTATTCTTGTCTGTTTTTTTGTTTTTGCTTTGTTTTTAAATCATTTTATTAGGGGCTCATACACCTCTTATCACAATCCATCCATACATACATCAATTGTATAGAACACATTTGTACATTCATTGCCCTCATCATTCTCAAAACATTTGCTCTCCACTTAAGCTCCTGGCATCAGCTCATTTTTCCCCTCCCTCCCCGCTTTCCCCTCCCTCAAGAACCCTTATTTATAAATTATTATTTTGTCTTATCTTGCACTGTCTGACGTCTCCCTTCACCCACTTTTCTGTTGTTCGTACCCCAGGGAGGAGGTTATATGTAGATCCTTGTAATTTGTTCCCCCTTTCCACCCCACCCTCCTTCCACCTTCCCAGTACTCTCACCACTGGTCCTGAAGGGATCATCTGCCCTGGATTCCCTGTGTTTCCAGTTCCTATCTGTACCAGTGTACATCCTCTGGTCTAGCCACACTTGTAAGGCAGAATTGGGATCATGATAGTGGGGAGTGGAAGGAAGCATTTAGGAATCAGAGGAAAGTTGTATGTTTCATCGTTGCCACCCTGCGCCCTGACTGACTCCTTTCCTCCTCAGGACCCTTCCGTAAGGGGATGTCCAATTGCCTACAGATGGGCTTTGGGTCTCCACTCCGCACTCCCCGCATCATTCACTATGGTAAGATTTTTTGTTCTGATGATGCCTGATACCTGATGCCTTTGACACCTCATGATCGCACAGGCTGGTGTGCTTCACCCATGTGGGCTTTGTTGCTTATGAACTAGATGGCCGCTTGTTTACCTTCAAGCCTTTAAGACCCCATAGTTGGGCACCATGAACTTTCTTTGCCACATTTGCTTATGCACCCATTTGTCTTCAGTGATCTTATCAGGGTGGTGAGCACACAATGATATGATTTTTTGTTCTTTGATGCCTGATAACGGATCTGTTTGTTTGTTTTAATGGAATTGCCTATTCTGATAGTTCATATAAATGGAATTGTACAATGTGTGAGCTTTTGTGCCTGGCTTCGTTCTACTTTTTGGCTCCTATGAATAATGTTTTTACAGATGTTCATGTACAAGTTTGTGTGTCAGTGTTACTTCTCTTGGATATATCTATAGCCAAATCATCATGTAAAACCCTATATTATTTCTTAATAAAAGACCAGTCGGTTTTCCTAAGTGGCTGCTGCATTTACATTCCCAGTGGTAGCGCATCAGTTTTAAGTCCTCACCATACTTGGTACCAGGTGTGCTTTGGGTTATAGTCATCTTAGTGGGTACAAAGTAGTTTTGAGTGGCATCTCTCTCACAGGTACAGTTGTTAAAACATTTTCTCATGTGATCATTGGCCATTTGTTTATCTTCTTGGAAAAATCTTTTGTCTACTTTAAAAAACAGTGTTGTTTTATCTCCACCACCCCCCACCCCCGAGGTTTTCTTTTCTTAAATCATTTTATTGGGAGCTCTTACAGATATAACATTCCATAGTTCAATCACATCAAGCTGTATTGTACAATTGCTACCACAATCAGTTTAAAAACATTTTCTTTCTTCTTGAACTACTTGATATAAGATCCCCTTTAACCACTCCTCCCCACCCCCAAGGAACTTTTTTTTGTGTGCCATATCTTACAGCATTCATGAATTTTTTAGATATTATGGATATTGTTGTTCGGTGCCTTTGCACAGGCTCTGACTCACAGCGACCTCGTGCACAACAGAAGGAAAGACTGCTCCGTCTCCTGCGCCACACTGACAATCGCTGCAATTTGAACCTTCCTCTTTTTCACTGGCTTTCTTGAATTTAGCAAATAGGATATTCTTCTTGAGGGACTTCTCCGTGCATGTGGCCATAAAAATCCAAAAGGCTCTGTGAGTGGCTGGTTCTATGGACACTACAGGGTTGTGTTAGACTGGGTTGACTAGAGAAACAAATTCCTTGATACTCATATATGTGTAAGAGAGAACTTTATATCAAGAAGTAATTATGCATCAATAAAGCATCCCAGACAAGTCAGATCAAGTCCGCAAGTTCCTCTTCAGAATACAGGAAGATCACAGGCCAGTGGTGGATAAAGTCCTGTGGGTCCCATGGCAGTGGATGCCTCTCCAGGGCTCTGGCTGCCATCAGTGTGGCTCCATGTGGTTTGTCAACAGGAGAGTGAAGCAAAGAGAGTGTGTCCCACCTCCAGGGAGGAAGAGAGGTAGTCCCAGAATCCACATGAGAAGGCCATGCTCACAAGGAGAGACCACCAGGCTATAGCTTGATAGGCTAGCTAGCTAGACTC
This sequence comes from Echinops telfairi, assembly GCF_000313985.2. NCBI lineage: Eukaryota > Metazoa > Chordata > Mammalia > Afrosoricida > Tenrecidae > Echinops > Echinops telfairi. The sequence goes on along the minus strand of NW_022103958.1, from coordinate 5,257,291 downwards.
CCACCCCTTCATTTTTATTTATCAAGCTAACACGAAATTGTCTAACTACCACAGGGCCCACCTTGAAGGAAGCAATTTACAATCATTTTTATTATTATATGAATTGTAGGTGTCGGGCTGGAGACTTTCTAATTTAAATATTAAAGTTCTATACCCTAACGGTTATACTCTGCATATGAAATCAATACTGTTTTAATAATCAGGATATATATAGGCTCAATTACAGATCTATAAATACTGGATTCAGTTCTGTATTTCATTCACCTTTCTCAGTAGTAAAGACAAAAGGTAAAAAAAAAACCAAAATAAATAAACTTACACTTAAAAAAAAGACAAAAGGTCAATTTTATAAAGAGTGAATGAAAAACTGAAGATGACTATCAATTATTAGATATGTCTTGAATAAAGCTAGAGTAGACAATTCAAAATATTTTCAATGATTAAAAATATGTGTATACATAAAAAATACTGCATGCTTATCAATCTGTTTCCTTTTCTGCATCTTCCCCAAACTTCCAAGTAATGTACTTATAAAAAACTCTCTCAAGAAAGTTTACTATTTTAAAAAAAGTTTACTATTATTTGATACAGACAGCATATTTTTTGGGGGGTGGGGGAGAGTCGAAATGAGGGCTTTTATAAACCTAAGGCATGTGTAATTGACAATGTTCCAATGCAGGAATCTAACCATCCTGAGTATTTGGGGGCTGGCTTCTGGGTATGAACTGTGACAGATATAACAGGGTTACGAGACATGGCTTACTCTGAACAACCTTGGGCAGAAGTCCCAAGTGGCTCTTCACTCTACTCTTGTATTTTAATACGTAAAACAGAATACAAGTCAGATAATGGGGTTCCATTAATCATAGGGCCCCACCTTAAAGGAGAATGAGGCACGGATTCTGGCAGGCAGACTGGGCTGGTGTTGGAATACTTGCACTATACAGTGACAATACTACTGGCAGTTATAAACAAACAAAAATATGTTATGTAGATAATAAAGATTTGGGGGATTTTTTTTTTTAAAAGGTAGGCAACATGTCAATTTTATTTTCATCCAGTTTGGTTTGTTTTTTTTTTTCCTCCTTCATTTCTCTCTCTTTTTTTTTTTAACATTTT
>NW_022103958.1:5250332-5254515 GCF_000313985.2 Echinops telfairi | reverse complement strand
CCCCTAATAAAATGATTTTAAAAAAACCCCAACAAACAAACAAACAAAAAGAACAGGTACAAAATTCCAACTCCTATTCCCCCTTCTTTCTACGTGCCCTCCCCTCCCCCATAACCGGTAACAGTACAACTTCAGTCACAGAAGCAGATGATCATGATTTGTTATAAATCAATTTCACCAACACATACCAGTATTTTTAGAATACATGTCACTGAAACAGACTGAAAAGTCAAGGGGATGGGAAAGACAACACGAAACACCAAACCCATGGCCATCATCTCGGTTCTGACTCACAGCAGCCATATGGACATATATGCCCCTTTCCATAGCTGAGACTAAATCTTCACAAGAGCAGACTGCCGCATCTTTCTCCCACTGAACGACTGGTTGAGTTTGAACCACTACCCTTGTAGCTAGTGGTTGTATGCGTTCTCACTATGCAACCGGGGCTTCGAAGGAAATAACTTAAAAAGCAAGTGGGTGTCTGAGACTGTACCTCTGCAGAAGTAGAAAGCCTCCTATTTTCCCCACAGAACAGCTGGTAGTTTCAAACTAATGACGTAGTGATTAGTTAGCAGCCCAACATGTAAACCACTATGCCATGAGCGCTCCATAAAAATGAGACAGTAAAAGCACTTAAGAAATATAGAGAAACTACTGTGTCACTAATGCTGGTGGAGATCAAGGATTGCAGTATTCAGTATGGGTTACAACCAATGTAAATAAAAACAAAACTCTCACAATTGGTCCAGTAGGTAACATCATGATAAATGGAGAAAAGGATGAAGTTGTCAAGGATTTTGTCTTGCTTGGACCCACCATCAACGCTCACGGAAGCAGCTGTCACGAGAGCAAGTGATGCACTGCACTGGGAAAACCTACTGCACAAGATTTCTTCCCCCCCTCCACCAAATTTTATTTGTTGTTCAAACTACACACAGCAAAGCATAGACTAATCCAAGAGTTTCCGCATGAATATGGTGACAATGACTATATTCTTTGAGTTGTGCAATCATTCTCACCTACAGTGGCCCTCTACACAACAGAATGAAACACGGCTTGGTCCTATACCATCCTCACAACTGTTTCTATCTGAGCATGTTATTGAAGCCACTGTGTCAATCTATTTCACTGTGAAGGCCTTCCTCTTTGTTGCTGCTCCACTTTACCAAACATGCTATCTTTCTCCAGGGATTGGTATATCTGAAGTAAGGAAGACAAAGTCTCACCGTCCTTGCCTCTAAGATGTACTTGAGCATACTGCTTCCACGACAGGCTTGCCTGTCCTTTCGGCAGACCATGGCACGTTCAATGTGCTTCACCAACACCACAATTCCAATGTACCTATTCTTCAGTCTTCCTTACCCAACTTTCACATGCACAGGAGGCGATTGAAAATACCACGGTTGAGTCAGCACACAGGGACTGCAACAATGGGCTCAAACATATGAATTGTGAGGGTGCTGCAGGACTGGGTGCTATTTCCTTCTCTTGCTCACCCGGTTGCTATGAGTTGGAATCAACTGGATGGAACCTAACAATAACAACAATGACTTTTTTTTTTAACCACTAACAATTTTTTTGGTGTGCACTACTAAACAAACCCCAGAAACAAACCCCCAAATGGATTACTTTTAAGATATCGAAGTCTAAGTTATCTTGGGACTATTAGCCAAAAGGTTAATCTGAAAATCTGAAGTTTTTCACCCTGCTTGCAATTGTAGACAGACCACGATTACCTGCTTCTTCCCGGGGCACTGCTATTTCTTAGTGAAGAAAGCATGTCAGGATTCTAAAGGTACACGTTCTACCCAAGTTGCTGCTTTACAAGTATAGCTAGTAACTAAAGACATTTAAAATTAATTAGGAATCATTTCTTTAAACTTTATAAAATTTCAAACAGAAGTTCAGAGAATAGTTCAAATGAGCCTCTGAAATGCCAAATACCAAAATTAAATACTTGATAAGATTGTAATATGGGTTTTTATATATCCTTCCCTCTCAATCAACATACACGCTTTCTTTATCACGAACCACTGAAAGTAATTGTAGACAGCATGTTGAATGGTAAAAGACTTAAAAGTAGCAGTATTTCTAGAGAAGGATCTTGTGTCTTAAAGATATGTCCAAAAAGTCCTTCAATGTCCACACTGTGAGATCTCGAGCAGAAGGCGCATATCTTACTTATTTTTTAAGCCTGTGCGAGCACACAGTTGCTGCTGCTGCTGCTGGGTACCACCAAGTGATTCCAATTCCCAGAACCCCCTCAGGGTAGAGCAGAACTACCCCACGGGTTCCACTGGCAATCATCTTGATGAAAGTAGACCCTGGGGTTTTTATCCACTGGAGTCACACAGTAGACACTGAAGACATGTCTATTAGGCGTTGAAAAATGGCAAATTACCTTACTATCTTGAATATATTTGAGGATTTACAGAACAATCTCAGGAACAAAATTAATGTCGAATGGAAGCTAAGTAATTCTTCAGAATCACCAGTTTGATCACATTCTGGTTATTTTTCAGGGTCCCTCCCAGGCAACCACATAGAATATTTATCATTCTAGCAAAACTGAACATTCTAGCAAAACTGCTTAACACTCACCCCATCCTATCCAAAGACCTGGTCCAAAAGTTCACATACTCAAGTAGAAAAATAAAAAAATCACAAATGTATGCGATTGTGGAGTTTGTTGGGGGAATCAGGCATCTGAAGACTGGCTACCAAGCTGATTTCTAAATTCACTGTAGCCTTTACCATTCATCAACACATAAAAGGGTTTTCTCAAATTAATCCTTCCCACTTAACATACTCCATCCAGAAATGCAAACAGAAGGAAAGGCAACTAGATCCCATATCCGCTATTAGTATCTGCAACTCTCTCTTTTCCACTGGCCTATCGAAGTCTTGGCCCTGCAGTGATAAAGAAGCACTCTGCCTAGCTACTCCCCAACTCGGAGGTGGAATTAACACGTCACCAAGTGCCAAAAGGGCCATTAAAAACAACAACAAAAAAACGGATCCAGTTTTAGAAGTCAGCAGATTTTTCCCTTCTGGTGAGTTATGAATATTTAAATCAGGCAGACAAGTCAAGGAGCAAGCATTCTTCCGTCCTGAATGTGATGTGTGCCTCTCTGGCTGGAAGCTGAAAGGGTCCCACTGTCATATACCGACGTGGAAATGAGCGCTCGCTGAGCACTCCTAGGGCAGTCTTCGGACCATTCTACTGTCTTTCCAGCTTGAAGTCCGGCTGTGAGGGCAGGAAACAGTGGACAATGAACCACTGCCACTGCTTTAAGGGATGGACTTAAGGATCCGCATGAGGCCTGACACAATTTGTAGTAAAGCAAGCACACTGAGGGCAGAAGAGGTTTGTGACTCACGGCTCTCAATGTTTTTACCTTCATCAAGTACAAACTAATGAAGCATTAGAAGAGTTCTCCATTTGAGAAGATGGTAAATACATCATAATAGTATGGACTAGAATCAAGGTTCAACCTAAGAACGACTATGTACACGAGAGGGATGTCAGCAACTCTCAGTACAACACCGACAACAGGAACGGAAAAAGAAATCAAACCACTACTGAATTCTTACCTACATTCCATCAACAGGTACCTTTGGCTTTACCGAGAAAACATTGTTCAAGCAAAAGTACATCTTAAGTGGAAATATAAACAATAGAAAACTTATATTACAGTAAAACATGTAACTGGAAGTTTTAAGGTCACTTGCTCTTATTCAAGAAGCCCTGGTGGCACTGGCTGCTTCCCAGAGGTCAGCAGTTTAAATCCAGCAGCCTCTGTGCGGGAGACAGATAAGGCGAGATCTCTGTTCCTGTCAAGATTTACTGTTGAAGAAACCTTAATATTCTATTCCAACCTCCACGATCACTATGAATCAGAATCAATTCAGTGGCAATGGGTTTGCTCTTACTCAAACCTGAAATTATAATTTACAACAAAAATTCCCACTCTTTCCACTGTCCGGTCTCCCTGGACTACCACTGTCCCTCCCTCCTCACTTCACTGAGATCTCAATTTTTTTCTTTCAAACAGACAGCTTTTTTTTTTCTTCACATTTTATTAGGGGCTCGTACAACTGTTATCCCAATCCATACACACATCAATTGTGTAAAGCGCATTTGTACATCGTTTCTCAAAACATTTTCTCTCCACTTAAA
>NW_022103958.1:5234291-5250232 GCF_000313985.2 Echinops telfairi | reverse complement strand
CATGAGCCCTTGATAGTTTATAAATGGGTATTTTGTCATATCTTGCCCTGTCCGACGTCTCCCTTCACCCACTTTTCAGACAGCATTTCTAAATAAGTCTGCAACCTTAGCATAGGTTTCTAAGATTTTTCTATGATTTCTCAGGGATTCTCAGGTTAGGAAGCAATGTTATAAATCAATATTGCTTCTTCAATAGCTTTCAAACACCTTTTAACTTTTCATCGTGAATTAGGTGGAGGTTCACAGAGAAGATCATAAATTTACGTTCAACAATTCATACACCTTTTGTTTAAATGTATCCATTGCAATCCCCTTCATGTATCATCCATGACTTACCCCACTGCCTCCCCGTGTTTCCTCTTCCGACTTCTCTTTCGTTCCTAACCCTCTGTACTTTGTCCTGAGGTAAACGCTACCCTGTTCATCTTAAATGGATGAGTACTCTAACACAGCCCTGAAGTCCATGCCAGACCTGAGGGGTGACTGAGGGCCACAGCCTTAGGGGTTCTACCAAGTCTATCAGACCAGGACACCTGGGCTCTTATGATTTGGAAATTTGGTCCACACTTCTTTCTCACTCTATCCAGGATTCTTTTTTTATATTAAAAAAATCATTTTATTGGGGGCTCGTACAGCTCTTACCACAATACACCCATCCATCCGCTGTGTCAAGCACATTTGTACATTTGTTGCCCTCATCATTCTCAAACATTTGCTTTCTACTTGAGCCCCTGGTATCAGCTCATTTTCCCCCCTCCCTAACCCACACTCCCTCCCTCATGAACCCCTGATAATTTATAAGTGATTATTTTTTTCATGTCTTGCACTCACCGATGTCTCCCTTCACTCACTTTTCTGTTGTTCATCCCCCAGGGAGAGGGTTGTGTAGATCATTGTGATCAGTTCCCCCTTTTATCCCCCACTTTCCCCTTACCCTCTGGGTATTGCCACTCTCATCATTGGTCCTAAGGGGTTTATCTGTCCTGGATTCCCTGTATTTCCAGCTCTGAGGTGTACTCATGCACATGCTCTGGTCTAGTCGGATTTGTAAGGTAGAATTGGGGTCATGATAGTGTGGGGAAGAAGCACTAAAGAACCAGAGGAAGGTTGTATGTTTTATCGGTGCTGTACTGCACCCTGACTCTTCTCTTCCGTGGGACCCTTCTGTAAGGGGATGTCCAACTGTTTACAGATAGGCTTTGGGTCTCCACTCGGCACTCTCCTTCATTCTCACAGATATGCCTTTTTTGTTCTTCGATGTCTGATACCTGATCCCATTGGCACCTCATGATTACACAGCCTGGTGTGTTTCTTCCATGTGGGCTTTGTTGCTTCTGAGCTAGATGGCCACTTGTTTTACCTTCAAGCCTTTAAGACCCCAGATGCTATATCTTTTGATAGTTGGGCACCACTATTCTTCTTCACCATATTTGCTTATGCACCCGCTTTGTCTTCAGCGATTGTGTTGGAAAGGTAAGCATCATGGAATGCTGGGTTATTAGAACAAAGTGTTCTTGCGTTGAGGGAGTTACTTGAGTAGAGGCCCACTGTCCATTTGGTAAGTATTAAGATACCTAACATATATATGTACATAGAGCTATTTCTCTATTGTTATATATATTTACATATGTACATGCCTGTATTTAGACCTCTATAAATATCCTTTGCCTCCTAGTTCTTTCCTCTATTTCATTTTACTTTCCTCTTGTCTCACTATCATGCTCAGCCTTCATTTAGGTTTCAGTAATTCCTCTCGGTTACATTGCCCTTGATCAAGTCCTACCAGGCCTCCTATGCCCTCCTGGCCATCGATTCTTGTCCCTGGGTTTGTTAACACCTACTTCCTTTCCCCTGCCTCCTGCTCCTGTATCACTGGAACCATTCAACTGTTTTCTCCTCCGGATTGTTTATATCGCCTATCTTATCTGATAGACTTGCAGAGACAATAATGAGCACAAAAACAAGACAGAGCAAAATAACAAACAACAAAATCAACGACCCCCCCCCCCAAAAAAAAAAAAAGCTCCAGGTCTGTTTGCCGACCTTTAGGAGTGTTTTCCAGTCAAGTCTGATGGGGTGCCATGCCCTGGCCCTAAAGTCTAGTTTTGGTATTCCCCACGGACTCCATTGCTTTGCTCCCCTTGGTGCTCTGCTGCACGCTCTTAGTGTTTCACCCAGTGTGGTCAGATCGGGCACAATTCCCGCACTGTGCCTCCAATGTTGTCCCTCCAAGTACTATGGGTCAGTGAGGGATGTCCTGTCTCGTGGTGGGCCTGGCCCTATGGTCCTCTCTGTGCACTGGCTGCTCTGAGCAGGAATATTGTCCTCGGGGCTTGGTGGGCCAGGATGTGTTCCACTCCCTCTCCTTCCCTCTTTGTTTGCTCCTGTGTGCTCTGATCAGACTCGTCCCTCTCCCTGAGCTGCAGCTTCAGTGCTGTCCTCTGATGGGAATTCTTCTGGGAGGAGGGGGCGGTGTCCAAGTAGTTGGGATTGGGGCTGGCTCCGCAACCCGATATTCTAATGCTACCCTCCTTCAGCGCAGTTGGGAGTGGTAGCCAGGCACCATCTAGATCTTCTGGTCTCAGAGTCACGGAGGCCGAAACGAAAACTCTTAAAATATTACACCTGTCCTTTCACTTGTTGATAGGTGCTGTTGACCGCTTCTGAATCATGTAAAACAAAATGAGATACTACCCCAGTTTTGGACCACCCTCAGAATTCTTGCTATCTGTGACTACTTATTGTTGCAGCCACTGGGTCAATCCATCTCCTGGAGGGTTGTCTTCCTTTTTTGCTGACTAAGCATGAATGGCTTTGCCAAGCATGATGTTCTCTAAGGATCGGTTCTTCCTGATAAGATGTCCTGGTGGCTTAGTGGGTCATGCAATGCGCAGATACCAAACGAAAAGGTCAGAAGTTCGAACCCACTAGCTACTCCTCAGGAGGAAGATTAGGTCTGTCGCTGTAAAGATTCACAGCTTAGTGAGCCCTAGGCAACAGTCCCATCCTGCCCTTCAGGGTCAGAGTCAGAAATGACTTGTTGGCAGTGTTTGGGTTTGGATTAACGTGTCCAAAGTTAAGTGAGAAGTTTCAGCACTTTCACTCTCATTTATAAGCACAACAGCCAAGATGTCACAATTAAGAAACAAAATTCCTTTTCAGGAACAACACTTTATCTCTTACCCAACCTGCTTCCTTCTACAGGTGAAATAATTTCATTCTCTGAATATATTATTTTGGAAAAACAGACAAAGCAATGAGACTTTATCCTCCAAACACACACTCATTCAACTCTTCAAATCCTAAAGAATTTCATTCAAAAGAGGTTCCAATTTTTCTAAGCAAGTCTATTTTTTTGTTTTTTTTCTTTGGTAACTAGTATTTTATTGGCTGTTTTGAGGATCAGTACAGAGAAATCATAAACAATTTGCACATAATTCTTAATGCATGTACCAAAATCCTGGAATGGTATGTCGTTACAATTCTTTTCTAAATTCCAGTGACTCTTCAGCTTTAAATTTGGAGGCAAATTCTCTTTAAGAGGATATGAAGTACCATTATCATAAAATATCGATAAGCTGTTACATCCTAAGACCTATAACTCATAATTTCATGTCCCACACACTACACCCTCCAATTTTCGACCTTTCACGGCACATAACAAAGTTATCAGGTAAACTGGACTAGGACTACCACCATCAACAGTATCACAGAATGCACTCAGTTTGGACAAGAGAGCCAGGATGAGGGAAAGGTTTTCAAACACAATTCTACTAAAAACAAAAACAAAATCCCGGGGAGGGAGGGGCAAAAAGAGGATCTGAGATCAAGGGCTTAAGTAGAAAGAAAGTGCTTTGGAAATGTTGATGGCAACATATGTACAAGTGTGCTTAATACTACTGAATAGCAGATTGTTAAAAGATTTGTAAGAGCACCCCCCCAGCCCCCAATAAAATGACTAATTTAAAACAAAACCAAACCCATGGAAAAGATTTAAATTGTTCATGTCACACTAACGCATGATAGTGACTCCAAAATGCCATTAAGTGTGTTTTGTATTAGGGATACAAGAAACGACCCTCCCTCTCAAGGACTGTTACGCTGACACTCAGATCTTCCCACAATTCAATGTCCCATTATTTTCTGGTTGTACCAAAAAATAAACCACCAGTAAATTATCTCACTGGTTATTTACACTTTAAAAAATGGGATGAAGTGGAATTTCCTCCTCCTTAAAAATGTTTCTAAACAATAATTTATATTTTATATCAAGGGGTCATCATAAGGGTGAGGGGAGAGGGAGGGAAAAAATAGGAGCTAATACCAAGGGCTCAACAGAAAGTAAATGTTTAGAAAATGATGGCATCATATGTACAAATATGCCTGATACAACTGATTTATGGACTGTTTTATGAGTTGTAAGAGCCCCATTAAAATGATCTTTTAACTTTAAAAAAATGTTTCTAGAGCTGCTAAAAAATTTGAATTTACAAAATAGTTGAAAATATTCCTCTGGGGAGGGGGGAGTGGGAATGGAGGGGGGAAATGAGGAGCTGATATCAAGGGCTCAAGTAGAAGGCAAATGTTTCGAGAATGGCAATGGCAACAATGTACAAATGTGCTTGACACAATGGATGGATCTATGGATTGTGGTAAGAATTGTACGAGCTCCCAATAAAATGATTTAAAAAAAAAATTCCTCTGGATTGCACAAGACGAGAGATAATGAGGCCCAATGCTAAGAAACGGTCGAAAACATTCCTCAGACTTGGCTTTTCTCCTGCTTCATCAGAGGCTGGATTCTCCTTGTTTTCCATCTCTCCATTTTCAGCAGGTAAATCTTCATTAGTTTCTCAGTTAGCCATTCAGCCTGTTTGCCCTTTGCTCCCCTTTTGCTTACACTTTTTGTGTCTATAGACTTATCCTTCCCTGCTGCCTTTCTGGCTTCGTCTCCACTTTTGCAGGTACCGGTTTCACTGACAACCTGGCCGATCTCTTGGGCTCCTGCTCCTCCTCCATCACCCCCTTCAGCAGAGCTGTCCTGCCTTTTGGACATCTTGGCAGGACTGGGCTGGTGGGGGGTGGGCAGAGGCTTGGGCATACCAAGCTTTTAAGAAGCTGGGCTGCTCACTCACCCAAGCTAAGCAAGTCTATTTCTAAGATCAGGGTACACATTTAGAGCCTTCAAGTACCTGATTTATCATGAACGATTCAGCCTCATGTGATTGCTTTCAACCTTACTTGATTCCCAGTATTTTTTCATGAAAAAAATTTAAACATACCACGACATTCTTATGCTTGTTTTTATGGACCATGCTCTTTTCTAGATCCCTGCCTTAAAGTGGCTCCCCTGGCTTGAATACCCTCATGCTTGTTGGCTACTACAACCCAAGTCCACTTCAATTCTCCCGTCTTTCTCGACCTCTGCCCCTCAAAATCTACACTGACAGGTTCTCTGTTTATCATGCAGAACTCTGCTCCCTTGGGTGCTTATTTCTTCCCACCATAAACATTAGCACATGTTGTTACATGATAGCAACACAAAACAGGGGGTGAAAACTACTTCTGGGCTGATGGGTTTTACATAAACAAACTTGCTGAAGTGCACTGGAATGGGTGAAAAAAGGAACAGAGAGGGCTGCCTGATTCAGGGGCTGTTATCTTTTTAAGGCTCCATTTATTTCTCAGAAGGATTACTTGTCATATTTCACCCTAGTAAGTGAGTAGGGAAATGGAAAAAAAATACTGAAAGAGCTTCTAAAATAAAGTTTTTTATTAAACAGAACCATGAGAAAGTACCAAAGCACTACAAAGTGTTTACAAAATGAATGGTTGGAAATGGGACTGTCTTGCTGCACATTTAAATGAAAAGGAGCCGGAGAAAGAAACCGTTACTCTATCTGTTCTCCTAACCATGGAGGTCACTGGACTTTTAGAAAGCCTTCCTCTGGCCGTCTGTGAGCTCCTTCAACCCTTCAAAACGGCATGAAGGATAGGTCAGTCAGATGGGTGCCTTAGAAGCCTCCGGTTCTGGGCTCTCTTCTTGGGATGTGGTCATGAGAAGGGAGGAGAAATTTCTTTTTGGTTTTGACGGCTGGTCACTGAGTTGTACCTCTAGCTCCATTTTCTTGCTTACACAAATAAATTTAGCACCATATTAAAACTCACTACATTTTGGGAAGGAAAGATAAAAACACAAAAAAGGGCCGCCTTATCTTCAGAAAGGCATAGCTCACTGTTGTGAGCCCTCTGGCTTACAGCTGGCCACATTACCAAGCTTACTTAAAAGCCGAAGACTTTACCCAAACTTCCTAGTTTGCTATTTTCTGGGTTTGTTTTATGAGTGCACCTGAGCTTGTACACATGTGCTTCACTAAGTTCACACACATCAATGAGCAGAGGCAGCAGACTCCCAGGTCCACAGCAGGAGGCTTAATTAGCTGCGCACAGGCCAGTGCCAAGAGCACGAGGGGCATCCTCCCTACGGGACCTCGCACCAAGGCTCGTGTGCAGGGGAAATCAAATTCAGGAGGGAGACGTGCTTCTCCTCAAAGATGATGAAGATGGCAAAAGAGAACCCTAAACCCCGCAAAACCTCTGCTGGGCAGGCTCACCGAGAACTCAAGACTTCTCTTATCAAGTAAAGGAAAAAGCCAGGGTGTCATGTTTTCCGGCAGGTGGGTCGGGTCAGGCTGCTCTCGGCTTCCTAGTGTGTGCTCATCAGAAGCTTCTCTATCCAAAGGTACTAATCATCTTACATGCACGTTTCCCAAACATATATTCTGTCAAAGGGCAGGTTATAGGATTAAGCTATCAAACCAAAATAACATTAAACGATGATGGTGGTGAAGCTCTCGGTTGTAATCCAGACGGCTAATGAGCTTTCTACATGTAAACACACAGTAAAGCTCAGCGGCTTGGAAGGAAGTCTGCCTTCACTCTGTGAAGAGGGTCTGGCTAAATGAGGTAGTTTCAAAAGACTCATCAAGGAGTTCTCCTGTCTACACAGCAGGGCATACACTTCACACTGCGCCCCGTCGTGGACGTATGAGTAAAAACGTATACGTAGGGAGTTGGGAACTATTTTGTGGTCTAGATCAAGGGTGACACAGGCAGGCCAAAATAAGCTGCTTTACTTAACCTTCAATAAAGTTTCAGCTACATAATCCAAGGTGATTTTAGAGGGCTATTCAGGCAACCCTCCACCCCTTTCCCCACGTTTAGCGGGCAGCAAGATCAGAGAATATATACATTTGACCAAATAAATACCACTAGCGGCAAATAAATGAGCAATCAGTATAGTGTAGGCGCAGCCTGATAGGAAGAAGGCTTTCGACCAGTTACTTCGCCTCTCTGGGCTCCAGTTCCACGGATACCTGTTTCCTCTGTAACTCACAGGGATGTAGGGAGGATTAATTTGATAATGTCTGTAAAGTGCTTTGAGCTCCTTAGAGAGAAGTGATATAAGTGGTTATTATTACATCCTGCTGAGGTTGTGCAACATAAAAGAGGGAAACAATATTCCTTGATGGTTTACTGCAAAGAATTTATATGGTCTGGAAGAATGCTTTGTAATTGTCTTTTAATAATTAGTCATTATTATAGTCCACTGAGATAGAGACATTTCTAGTTCCTTTTTACTAGATTAAAAACAAATAAACCAACAAAGAGAGAACGACAGAGGAAGTTGAAGAACGTTTCATTTCTATTTTCCAGGTTGGGAAGCTCACCAACAGGGGGGCGAGTGGCTTTTTCAGTCATCGTCACAAAGTGAGAGGGTTCAGCATGACTACGAAACTGGAGAATGTCAAGGGCACCTTTGTCTTCTTTGCAGTGTGCTGTGACACTGTTCTGGCCAACTGTGTGGTGGACTAGGAACCAGAAGCCTGAGATTACAGACTCTATATATACTATTTACCGGATGAATCATTTCATCTTTACATATACCAGTTTCATCTGTAACCTGGGCTTCAGCGGACATCAAGCTGGATGAAGTACGTTAAAACTGAGCAAACAGTGAGGCACCATTCAAGGAAGTTACTACACTATACTATACTATACTATGGTACGGAGAGGGCAGATGCTCTGAGCTACCACATCTTTAAGAACGGCAATTCCAACCATGTGAAATATGTGGAATTCATTTTTAATAGGTTTGGAGGACAGAATTCATAACCATAAAATTCACCCTTTTAAAGGGTACAAACAACTTTAGTATCTTCAGAGAGCTGTCTAGCTATGACCACTTTTAGATCATTTTCACCACCTGTACACATGAAAATTACTCCCATTCTGGCCAACGTCCACTAACACACATGGCCTGGGCAATCACTAATGCTCTCTCTGTCTAGGTATTTACTGATTCTGGTCATCTCACAGAACTACAACATGCATGCAGGCTTTGTGACTTAATGTGGCACTTCCAGGGTCCAATCATGCTGCGGCAGGTAATAGTACTTCATTCCTCTTAATCGTCAAATGATATTCCATTACATGAACATACCACATTTGATTTACCCATGTATCCGCTGATAAACACTTACCCCAACCTTTTTAGCTACTATTAAAAATGCTTCCATGAGCACTCGTGCATATGTTTCTCTGTGAATATAAACTTTCAATTCCCTGGGTAGATACCTAAAAGTGGAATTGCTCAGTCATATGGTAATTCTATGTTTAACACCTTGAGATACTGCCAGACTGTTTTCTGAAGTGCTGCATCTTTTTACATCCACAGTAACTGCCCAATTCCTCCACATCCTCACCAATGCTTATTATTGTCTTATTATCATTATTGTTAAACTACCCTAGTGGGTATGAAGGATCCCATATGGTCCAGTGGATTAAGGGCTGGGCTGCTAACCAAAAGGTCAGAGGTTCAAGCCAATCATGGGGAAGAAAGCCTTGTTGAGGGAGAAGGATGAGGCAGTGGCTTCTGTACAGCTTAGACAACCTTAGGGGCAGCTCTACAGAGTGGCTCTGAGTGAACTGGCTGGAGAGCAGTGGGTGTGGGGCAGTGGGTGGGGAATCTATCTCATTGTGATTTTGATTTGCAATTCTCTGTTAATGATGCTGAGTACCATTTCATAGGCGTATTGACTATCCATGTCCGTAATTTTTAAAAATTACGCTACTTATATTTTTACAAACGAGTTTTAAGAGCTCTTTATAGATGCTGGATTAAAGGCCCTTACTAGACATATGATTTGCAACTATTTTCTCCAGTCCTGTGAGCTATGGGAGGATTATTTGTATCACGAGAGTTCTTCTTTCTGGCGATGTCTCTTGCATTTTTGATGTCCTATCTAACAAAGCTTTGCTTAACCCAAACTCACAAAGATCTACTACTGTGTTTCCTTCTAAAAGTTTTCCAGCTTTAGCTCTGGCATTTAGATCTATACGCCACTCAGAGTCAAATTTCCTATATGATTTGCGAGGGCCCAACGTCATTTCTTTGCTTGACGGTACCCACTTCAAACTGTCACGATTTCCTGTAATCAACATCCAACTCTAACTCACTGCCACCGAGTGGGACAAACAGAACTGCCCCTGTGCGTTTCCCAGACTGGAACGCCTTACAAGAGGGGAAGCCTTGTCGTTCTCCCTCCGAGAGCTGGTCATTTCGAACTGCTGACCTTGCAGTTGGCAGCCCAACACCTAACTACTATTCCACCTGTATCATCATAGAAAGTAAAATATCACTGACTTTTCTTGTTGTTAAAGCAGTTTCTAAGTAGACCAATTCTTTTCCTGAAATAGCGAGTTCTGAATGCTGGTTTTAGACAACTGTTATTTTAAGCTGATATCCACGGAACCGGCTCCGTGCCATGTCGATCTTATGTATAACAAATGAAACACTGTCTGCTTCTGCGCCATCTTCATGATCATTGATTTTATAGAATTAGAAGCCTTCCAACGTGCAAGAGCACTTACGGCACAGTGGGTTACACATCGGGCTGCTAACTGCAAGATCAGTGGTTCAAACCCACAGGCTGTTCTGTGGGCAGAAGATAAGACTTTCTGCGCCTGTAAAGATTTACAGTCTATGGATTGTGATGAGTTGTATGATCCCACAATAAATACAGTCTCACAAATCGAGAGGGGCAGTTCAACCTTTTCTATAGGGTTGTTATGAGTCAGAATCAAGTTGATAACAGTTGTGTTTTGAGTTTAAATGTGAAAAAACCTCTTAACTCCATATTTAACTGGCAAAGCTCATAAAGAGTACCTAACTCTCCCAAGTTACACTGAAGGGGTAGGATTAATTATCAGACACACACAAAAAAAAATGACTACATAGGATCTGACAGAAGAAGAAAAAAAATTAGAAGCAGAGAATAAAATCTTTCAAAAACTTAAGTCCTTCTGAAAATAAAAATAACTTCCATACTTCAAAGTCAAAAAAACTTTCCAGGACAACACTATTCTAGACTTTCTATTTTACTGAGAAAGGAAAATACTAAAGATTAGAAGAAAGTGTGCCAAAATACTTATTTCAGAGCTTGGTTCTGGGAAAACTCAAATGCAAAAACCCTGTTTGCTGTATTCCGAAATGTGGAGGAGGGCACTGAAGGGCCCATGTAAAGTATGTTGCAGATTATCATGCAAATCTAAGTTCTAGATTAAGCCAGTGTTTCTTAATCATTTTGTCTGTCTCTTTTTCATGATTACCTCCCTCCAAAGAATCCTCTTTAGAGATTTTCCTTTAATCACCACTCTCAAGAAATCTGAATGTCACAAATATAGGGCACAGGATGTCCCTGGGTTGTGAACAATGCAGATAAAGATGAAAATACCTGCAATTTCACACTTTTTGTGTGTGAATAGTAAATTATGTAATACAGATAAATCAATGACTATGATACCTGGCCACCTAAGTGTTTTGTTCCAAAAAATAGTAGCTAGCATTATTATTCCTGTGGTGGTTTTTTAAAATATATTCTTTACTTAATAATTATTGCATATCTTTTTATTCAATATGAGCTTTATTCCACTGAACACAGTTGTAATTGCTTTAAAGTCCCTGTATGCTAAAGCCAACATCTTGGTCATTATGAGATTAGTTTTCACTGATCGCCTTCTCTCTTGAGAGTGGTCACATTTTCCAGATTCTTTGCATGTCTAGGAATTTTAGATTCTATCCTATACATTGTGAATATCACGTTGTAAAGACTTTGGACTCCTTAGATTCTTTCAAGAGTATTGACTTCTTTGTTTTAGTAATCAATTTGATTAGATTCAACTCTGCAAACATTGTCTTGGTTTAATTATTTTATCCTTAGTCAGGCTGCTTGGTCAGTCAAAGGTCTGTGCAGAGTTTATACAGGGGATTTCTCTGGCTCTCATTTCAGAATTCATTGCTCACTTTTCAGTTGCCGCAGTTGCCCTAAATTCTGGTTCTTCAGACCAGAAAGTCTACAGGTTTTCTATCAGCATTTCATGAACAGGAGCCTGTCCTCAGGCCAGCTGACTCTCAAAACCAGTAAAGTCACCGAGTGCTTTATGCCATTCTATCGACCATGGGGTCTCCTTCAGAACCTGCCTATTGTCAGTTGCTTCCCAGTCTTTTCAGGTGGTTGCCTTTTATATTTTTTCTAGACTTAGTAGTTGTCATCCACAGAATGTCGGGATAATGGGAGCTTCCCTGATCTTTCCTAGAAGCAGAACCTCTTGTCATCATTTTGAAAAGACTCCATCCAAGGACAGCCATCTGGAATGCAGCGAGTCCCTCTTTAGTAGCAGCACGCTAACTTCATTACAAGCACAGTCTCGCGTCCGGTTTGCTTAAGCTTTAGTTTTACTTCTTTTTCGTTTTCTGAGCTTCTCAACTTCTCAAACTCTCTGAGACATATGCATATTTAAAACTGAAGAATTGTGTATCAGCCCTAGCGCAACATTCTGAAGGTAGAAAACCAGTGGCTCCTTACTTTCCATCTTAGCAAACATGAATTAGATGACTGGTAAACTGCTTTCACACTCTAGTCACCTTTTCGTGATCATCTGGGTCCAGAACTGACAATCAAGAATAGTCTAACATTCTGGAGGTGCCAGACTCTTTTAAGTATTGTCTATGGGTTACCCAATGGGAACCTCCCTGTTATTTGTGTTAATACTTTTTACATTTAAAAGGAAGCTCAAATAAAAGCTAACCCTCTTATGCAAAAATAGAAGTGTAATGGTTACGATGGTTATGATGCTATGTAATCATGACCACAAAGACAAGACACTGAGAGGCGTACCATTCTTAGTGCCAGACAAACAGTACCTCTTAGAAATAAGAAACTTCAGGGTCAAACAAGCTTAAAAATGCTGAAATAAACCCGTCAACAAACATTAGATCAGTACTTGGCCTCAAATATTATGACAGCTGTAACACCACACATGTTCTTTTAACAAATGAAATTTGTTAAATTATATTTAGGGGAATATTAAGTTAGTAAAGTTGTCAGAATTAAGCTGTGTGTGTGTGTGTGTGTGTGTGTGTGTGTGTGTGCTGTTGCTCGTGAAAGGAACAACAGGCTCCACAAAAGCTTTTCCTCAGAAGTCACTCTGATTTTTCGGGTCAAAAATGAACTGATAAAGAGCTTGGGGCCTACTGACTTCACTCTAGCGAGGCCTGGACTGAGACCAAGCTTGACACCCATCCCCCAAGTTTAAGAACGATGCCAACTGAACACACGAGAGAGAAACGGACTGCATTGTTCCCCAAAGGTTCCTGGCTTGAGGAGAGGGGAATGGAGAGGAGACTGTGGCAGGGAGAACTTTCACTGGGTGCCTGCTCAGGGACCAGCAAACCTAGGTCTGCAGAATAACCACTCTGTTTCTGACAACTGGGCTGAAAATGCTTCCCATCATGTTTTTCGACCCGCTTACTGGCTCTTGGGAGAACTTTCCTTCTTTTCTCCCCTCCTTGCCTACGCTATAGCTAAGGCCAAGGTCAAGGTTGAGGGAACATAAAGAGCCTTTGACACAGATGAATGATGCTCCATCTCGAATTCAAAGTCATGCAGAACTTGCAGAGCCAAGATCTGAAGAGTCCTGTATCATTTCTCACGCCCAGGCACTAAGATTCTGTTGTCCCTTTAAGCCTCTCGATTGCTGTGTAATATTTGCAAAATTTTGTATGCCAGGCTCTCACCACTCCCCTTCAGTGGATCAGGCTGAGCACAGCCCTACCACACACATTCAGTAAGGTCAAGCACAGGCTAGCCATAAGACAGTGCATCCCTGGACAGCAGCATCTGCAACCCAAACAGAACTGGTGGAGGGAAACAGATGGCTTCTAAAAGGGGAAGAGAAGTAAAACAGAAAGTCAGGTGGGACATAGCAGGGACCTGAGAGGAAGGGAGAGCAGCACTCTATTTTCCTCCTTTGCTCGCCCCACCTGCCACGGCACTCTCCTTGTGGCTTGCCAGGCTGCTCCCTTGAAAACACAGCTGTAAGTAACAAAGAGCAGCCAACATCCCACTCAGGGGGTCCCTTCCCTGCTCCACATTGTAAACTGTACTGAAATGCCAACTGCTTGCAAGAAAGGGCATTATATACCCGCCGGAGCCATGAGTAACGAACAGCGGCAAACGAGCACTGAGACCTGTAGGCTCTCTGCAAGTCAGTCACACAGGGTTACCCAGCAAACTGTAAAAATCGACAGAATCAGAGCTTAAGCACTAAGAAAAGTGATTTAATTTTGTAGATTTGTCAGGCCTATGATTAACTCACTCAAAGTAAGGCCGTTCTCTATTTCATGCAGTCCACACATGCTCCATTTGCTGTGGGGCTCTGCTCTTTTGCAATTAAAAGAAAATTAGCATGTCTTTCCCCAGTAGAGCAGGGACAGCCACCAGGGAAGGCTGTTGGTGAGAAAGGAGAGAGGCTGGCCAGGAAGGCGGTTTCTTTCTTTGCTAGGCCACGGCCAGGGCCAAGGTAAGGGGACAGAAGCAGCTTTTTACACGCAGGCGCAGTGCTGCCAGCAGCATTCCAGTGGCCTTGCTCACGGCAGGAGAAGGCATGGTGACGAATACCGCTGGGTCTTGTTGAAGTGGCTGGCTTCCTTTGATCAACTGAGTGGTGTGCTGATCAGTGTGATTTCCCTGTTCTGCTGACTGTGAGCAGTGGTGGGGAGAGCAGGAGAGCTGGCTTCTGAGAGGCCCATGCAGGGAAGCAAATTCCACAGCTGTCGAATCACAGAAAGCAACACGAAATAAAAGAGGGCTGAACTGGAAGCAGACACCTTAATTCTGCCAGCATGTGCCTTACTCCTATCAGCCTCTCCGGGGATAGAGCGAAGTGGGTGCTTCTATAATTTTATTCATCAACTGCACTACTAGACATAACCATTAAATACAAGTGTTCTAGAGCAGAGCCCAACCTCCCCACACTGTAATTTAAAACTTTTTAATCACTTCATCATGATGAGGAAAAGGAAAAAAAAAAAAAGAAAAAAAAGGGTTTTGTGCCATTACAACTAAAGAAATAGGAATATCCCTGGCATATGTGGCTCCTGGCATCACTGAGACAAAGGACCCGGCACCTGAGTATGTGTACAGGACCACAGCTGCACCCCGCCTCGCTTGTTTACCAGAAAAGCAGCTGCTGGACTAATATGAGTTCATCTGTACGCATGCTACACAGATTTTTTTCCCTGTCATCTGCAAATTTTACCTAAAGATAATACAGCCTTCGTCCTCTGCTTCATTCAGCTGCTGCCGGGGAACACTTCTGCTATCTCCGATTTCCTCGGCAGATCAGCAGCTCACACTCCATCGTCCCGGGAAGGGTAGCCAACAGTAGCCTTCTAAAAGCAGGTGCAGTCTCTAGTGAAACACTCCACATTGAAAAGACTTTTGCCCCAAAGGGTAACTCTGTACCTTTCAAGTTCTAATTCTTAATAAACATGTGTGATTTCTTACACTAGATCCAATCATTGCTACTTTGGAGAGTAACTAGTCGATTGCAAATTGAGCAAAGTGCTTCGGCTATCCTAGTACCAGAAATGAAATGGATTAGGTCAGCAGGTGGCATGTCATTTCAGTGCTGCCTGGGGGCCCAAAACATAGTTAGGTCATTTTTATTCTAGTGACAGCAGGAAGGAAACCAAACATTTCACATTACCTCCTACCTCCATTCTCATAGCCATCTTGGGCACAAAAGAACACACAGGAAGCCCCTACGCCTAGATCGCCAGCCCCCAGGTCACTTCAGGGATAAGAAATCTGACTGAACCCGTCATTCGTAAGGGTATCGACATTCAAACCCATTCTGTAGTTATTTTCCTTAAAGGAAGAGATGATCATTATGTCTTAACTCAAGGGGCCAAGAATTGCCCAGTCTTTGCTCTTCCACATCAGCGAGAAAGGATCAGAGGAAGAAAAGAGATGGGAGGAAGGAATGGATTTAGACAACAAACAGAAAGGAGGATAGAGGAGGATCACGTGGGAGATGTGTAGGAGAGCGAGCTGGAATAATAATTCTTCTGTACAGATATCAGGAGTCTTCCACAATGTTGGAACACTGATCAATCCAACAAGCGCTTTTCTGTCAAGCCGCTTTTCTCCCTTAGCTATTTCATACGAGTAGAGCCTGGGAACTGAGGTAGCCTTCCCGAAGTTCTTCCTAGGATAACAGTCAAAACAAGGTCAGACCATTTAATAGGGTCTAAGAAAACAAAACCAGCTGTTACTGGGTTGATCTGATTCATGGCGCCCCAGGCGTGTCAAGAGTAGAACCGTATTTCTTTAGGGTTTCCGATGACGAATCTTTTTTTTTTTTTTCCGTGAAGGTGATAAATTTAATTAGAAAATCTAATTTTATTTTAAAAATCTGCTTTTTTTTTTTTCTCCTGATTTCTTTTTTTTTTTTTAATTTAATTTTATTTTTTAAACATTTTATTAGGGGCTCATACAACTGTTATCCCAATCCATACACACATCAATTGTGTAAAG
>NW_022103958.1:5230311-5232809 GCF_000313985.2 Echinops telfairi | reverse complement strand
TATCCAGACAGGCCTGTGGAGACAACAGACGAATCTTTTAGGAAGTAGAAGGCAAGGTATTTCTTGTGAAACACCTGTGTGGATTCAAAAAGCCAACCTTCCAATTAACAGCCAAGCACATTAAAGGTGCTCCCAATAGTGTTTGTCTTAAACGACAGAAAAAACCTGTCCAGTCACGCTTAAAGCCAGTTAATACAAGGGGGTACCCCCCCCCAAAAAAAAACCCTGAAAAAGTATGCATTTTTCCCAATAGGTGTGCATGAGCAACTCACTTTGAGTTAGTGCAGTCAGTCGTGTTGCCTGGGAAGGTTCTCTCTGGTCACAGTGTGTTTTTTTTGTAAAAGCAGTTTCGCTTGAACCTCGTTTTTTTGTGATAGCCGATTTAAGAGAACAGCATGTGGCTGTGAAATCTTGTTTCCTGCTTGGGAAAAATGCAGCAGAAACTGTTGTGATGTTGAACGCAGCTACAAGGGCAGCGCTATGGGAAAAAGTCAAGTGTAAGAGTGGTTTCTCATTTCAAAAAGGTAAAATGTCAACTGGTGACAAACATCGTTCTGAGTATCTATCACCTTCCCAAACATGAAAATGTTGACAAAATTCATGCCCTTGTGCTTTAAGACTGACGATGGATCGGGAAAGAGATGGAGAAGTTATCTGGACTATCTTGGAACTTGGTCTCGGTTCAGCAAATGTTAGTGGAAGATTTGGGAATGAAAAGGGTCACTGCAAAATGTGTGCCTCGGTTCCGACTGACCCGGAAATAGAGGATCTTCTGGAAACATGCGTGCTCTGAAGCGGCCCAGACTATTTTTCCAAGGTGAGGAGACATGGTGCTATTCGTACAACCCTGAAACCACACATCAATCAAAGGATCACTGCAAAATGTCTGCCTCGGGTTCCGAGTGACCCGGAAATAGAGGATCTTCTGGAAACATGCGTGCTCTGAAGCGACCCAGACTATTTTTCCAAGGTGAGGAGACGTGGTGCTATTCGTACGACCCTGAAACCACACATCAATCAAGCCAGTGGAAGACCCCATTGTCACCTTGCCCCCCGACCCCAAAGCTCATCAAGTGGAATCAAAGATTAAGACCATGCTCATTTGTTTTGTTGATGTGAGGGGGACAGTGCACTCCACCAGGTCAGACGGTCAATCAAGCTTCTATTTAGAGGTTCTGAAAAGATGGCAAAGCAGTGTGGGACAAAAACAGGCCTGACTTGTGGCAGACGGGGGACTGGTTTTGCCACCACCACAAGGAACCTGCTCACACAGCCATCTCAGTGTGGCAGTTCTGGGCAGAAAGAAGCATGCCTCTCTTGCCTCACGCACCTTACTCACCTGACGTCACTCCATGCAACTTTTGTTTCCATGAATGAAGAGGGACATGAGATAACAGCGAGTTTATGATGTACAGAGGTGAAGAAAAAACAGGGGAGGAGCTTGTCAGCCACCCAAACAGATGAGTTTGAAAAATGTTTCCAAGAACGGAATTGCAGATTTGGTAAATGCATTGAGTATAGTGGACAGTGCTTTGAAGGTGATATGGGTTTTGTGAAAAATTAAATATATAGCTTTGGGGGAGGGATTCCAGTTACTTTAGGGTGCTCCCCCGTATGCCCCTGAACTAACAAGTTATATGAGTCAATAAAATCCTTCTTTTGCTTTAACTTTGAGTTGAATTTCTATCACCAGAAATCAGAGGAATCTTCACTAATACACCAGCCATACAGTCTCATTATATGGCTCCAACTCATTACAAAAGTTTTTTTGAACTCTTAACCGGAAGAAAAGTTTATCTTACAAAACTAAAAATTGTTTCAGTTCAACATAGGAGGCACTGATATTTTAGCTTACACAGAAGTTAGGGATAGAAGATAGAAGATATCCATGTGGCTAAATTGCTCATATTACCAGTGCTGGTAAGAGAACGTTCTACTTTTACTGGTGTTCTCATCATTTGCCCTGGTGAAGCCTCGGAAATCTTTATCAACCCAGATATAATCACTAGTGAATCTTTAAGTATGTTTGTTCCCTTTTACTTTCAGTTAACAAGGCTTTAAGAAATACCTTCCTCAACAGCTCTGACCAAACCTTTGAAGCAGCTTGTCACGATGGATAAGGAAAGGGATCACAGAAAGGTAAAGTTGACAGTGGCATCTTCAAAGGATGTGCGTTCATCAGCGTATGGAGGTTGAAGCATCCCTGCATGTACCTATGTGCTGGGAGGTGCAGTGAAGGAGTCCTTCTCACATGAGGGCAAACCTAGGTTGAAAAGAAGCTGTTGGAGTTAGGCCCTATTAAATAGGTTCCAGCCCATGGCAACCCGAAGTCCTAGTGGTATAGCACTTTTAGCATTGGGCTGCTAAGCACACGGCTGTTCAAATCTACCAAGGGAGAAAGATGAGGCTTTTTGCTGGAGGAAAGGTTTACAGTCCTAATTAGAAGCCCTGTGGAGGGACACAGTGTGGGAATTGCGCCTGATCTGACCCCGCCATGC
>NW_022103958.1:5226645-5228511 GCF_000313985.2 Echinops telfairi | reverse complement strand
AGCCCCTAATAAAATGTTAAAAAAAAGCCCTGTGGAGTTCTACTGTGCCCAATAATTTTATTGTGAGTTACAATTGACCCTCGCTCTGAGTTTAGTGTTTTACTTTAGCAAGCATGATGCCCTTCTCCAAGGAATGGCTCCTCCAGATAACACATCCAAAGTATGTAAGACCAAGCGGTGCCATCCTTGTTTCTAAGGACCATTCTGAGTGAACCTTTTCCAAAATGGATGCGGTTCAGATTTCCAAGACAGCGCTGAACCTTCAGAGAAGGCGCAATGAGCAAAGTTCATCTGCTCGAGCTGAAAAAATCTATGGGCAAGAAGTTATCATTGAAATTCAATGGTGGCAGGCATGTTGAGGTAGTTTATTGTGCTAACCTGGCCAATAAACACATGTGGGGTTAATTGAAGGGCAAAGAGATAAATGGCTCAGTGAACCTCGCCTTTCCAGTTCTCGGGTCTCTTGATTTCTGATGGTCGGACCAGGGTGCAGCTGCCTTAGGCAGTTCCCTGCTCCAGCTGGCAAGGCTCACTTCCTGCAAGACATCCCTGAGGAGAAGCCACATGGACCTACCCAGATACAGTCCTGGGTTTGCTGGAGCACCTGTGTGGAGACCCCTGCCAGCACTCAGTTGCTTACACATTCACTGACTCAGCTTTCCTCCTGCAGTCCACATCACTGCGTGTCTTTTGTGAGATGGAGGAGGACTCTGTGGATTGGTGTCAGACATATGGGTTAATGTTGGACTTGTGGGTTTGGGCAGCACTGGGTTGGGATGTTTTCTTGATGCACACTTAACCTTTATATATAACTCTCTTACACATGAGTTTCTGTGGATTTGTTTCTCTAAAGTACCCAGACTAACACACATCCATGGGCTACTTTGGGGATTTGATCCCTTTATGAATCTTGTGATAGTTGGAAGTGTGGAGATGGCAGCTAGTGGACAACAGAACAAGAGAATGGTGGGAATACAAGGCAATAGGAGCATCATGTTAGAAGTCTTGGAGTGAGTATACGTAATGGCTATGTTCAACAGTCTACATCAATTGCTGCCACGCAGCCGCTCTCCAAGGACCTGTTTTACTAGTGTGAAAATGAGGCTATATACATTTATCATGTTCAATATTATTGTTAAATAAACTTTTGTAATAGTCAAAA
Source organism: Echinops telfairi (assembly GCF_000313985.2). NCBI lineage: Eukaryota > Metazoa > Chordata > Mammalia > Afrosoricida > Tenrecidae > Echinops > Echinops telfairi. Next base: position 5,227,349 of record NW_022103958.1, on the reverse strand, counting down.
AAACAAAACAAAATGGATTTGTTCATTCTTCTGGCAGTCCGAGGAATACTGGGTATTCTTCACCAACACCATTTCAAAGGCATCAAATCTTCTTTGGCATTCCTTACGCACTGTCCAGCCTTCACATGAATATGAGGTGACTAGTAATACCATGGATTGGGTAAGGGGCACCTCGGCCTACAAAGTGGTATCTTTTGCTTTTGAAAGAAGTCATTTGATATTTGACAGAGATCTTGTGTGGCACATCTGTGCAATGCAATACACATTCTTTGGATTCCTGACTGCTGCTTCCATGAGTATTGATTGTGGATCCAAGTAAAATGAAATCCTTGACAACTTCAATCTTTTCTCCATACAATGAAGTGAAAATCTCAGAGCTTCAACTTATCAACATCTCCTTCTCCTGAAAAACATTCTTCTTTTAAGGGCAAAACTGAACTATTAAAATTACACTTTCAGATTGTGATAAGAGTTGTATGAGCCCCTAATAAAACGATCAAAAAAATAAAATAAAATAAAATTACACTTTCAAGTGGGTGAAGGGAGACGCCAAACAGTGTTAAGACATGACAAAATAACATGCCGGCGCGGAGTAGGGAATCAGTGGAGAGGTCTAGGGGGCTGGTCCCAGCCCCAAATACTAAGTGGATGCCTGCCCCTCCCCTGAGAAGAATGTATCTCAAACGATGGCACTGAATCTGCAG
>NW_022103958.1:5195009-5224564 GCF_000313985.2 Echinops telfairi | reverse complement strand
ACATGACAAAATAATAATAATTTATAAATTATCAAGGGCTCATGAGGAAGGGGAGGCATGGAGGGAGGGGGAAAATGAGGAGCTGATACCAAGGGCAAATGGTTTGAGAATGATGAGGGCAACAAATGTACAAATGTGCTTGACACATGGGTGTATGTATGGATTGTGATGAGTTGTACGAGCCCCCAATAAAATTATTTTTAAATTATACTTTCAATTAACACATAACTAAAATGTATTGTGTATTCTGGAATCTGATTTAGTATCTTATAAAAATGCTTGGTTTCAAAGCTCAATATATTACATCTCTTGTAGATAATCAGAAGGAATCAAACACTTTCTAAAATGCATGTACTTGGAATCCGAACGTTTCTACTTGACTATGAAGGAAGATTCCTAGTGAAATGAGCATCTAAAAGTAGTTTCTTAATGTCTCGTCCTCTTCGGAAGCAGACAGAAGCAAAACAATCCCAACTATATTTTGCAGAAGCTAGAAAGAGAAAAAATGAATGTTAACTTTCAAAGTTTCTGGGTCTAAAAATTAAGTATGAATGGAATCTTTCTTAGAAGAATTTATTTAAAGATATTTTCAGTGCCTTTGACACCGGTGAGAATTTGTTCACTGTCACTACAGTTTGACCTGTAAGAAAGACCCCAGTGGCTCAGCGTTTTCAACCTTAATCAGTGTTTCACATACACCGAACATTAACATTTTAAAGCAGATAAAGATAGGATGCTTTTCTTGAAGCTCTGACCCACTAAAATTCCTCTGATAACGAAAACATATATTGGTAGAAGTGGCACACTTACATAGGGTAGAGCAACAGAAGAGCTTCAATCCAACTCATTATCTGCCTTTCATATTTTTCTAAAAAGCAAAGCTAAAAGAGTATTGATATGATCGCACTCTTTGTAAATTACATATTGTTTCTTCTCTACCAAGATCAAACAAATCAATAACTGACAAATCAACACCACATGTATCTGCCTGGAGATACAGGCAGGTTTTAGGGCTTTTGGGATAAAAGAACTACCTTTTGGTTTAGTGTCATCAGATTCAGCTTGGCAGTATCAACTTCCTCCTTACACATCTTTGTATGTGTGGGTCCTACTACCCAAAGTTCTGACTTAACTGGTTTAAAATGAGGGCCTGGATACAGCATTTTCCCCAGGCCCGTTAGGTTAGCCTAGCCTAGGGACAAGGCAGGGTCGAAAATTTCTTGTCTCCACGTGGATGTGGATCTGACCTTCAAGACAAACACGGGAGATTTTATTTTACTAACTATTCTACAAGTGTTGAGATAACCACTGCTATTCAAATCACTATGATTTTCAGTAACATGCTACTAGAAGGTAAGTCCTTTCAGAAGAGAAAGTGTAGCTGTCTTGGTCATTACTGAGGCCATGTGGAATGTCAGGCACATGATAGGCACGCCATAAATATTTGTGGTGTAAATTAAATGCCCAAAGATTACACTTGTTTCAATATCTTGAAGCAACGGTTCTTTTAATAATGATCAGTAGTTGTTCAGATAAGAAAGAAAGTCGTGTGAACCAGCAAATTATGTATGTGTACCTAAGCATTTCATTGTAACTTAACTATTTTCTAATACTGTGACCAGGGCTGGACATGTTTCCATAGGTGGTTGTTGCCAGCAGGCTGGGTTTGGACTCAGAGCACCCAAGCAGTCCTGCATCACCCTCACCATCCGCAGGGCCTTGTGCTGACCCTCTCCTTCACTAAGCACGATACCCCTCCCCAGGGACTGGTTCCTCCTGATTCTGCGTCGAAAGTACACGTGACAGTCTCGCCATCCTTGCTTCTAAGGAGCATTCTGGCTGTAGACTTGTTCATTCTCCCGAGAGTCCATTGTGTATTTAATATTCTTCTCCAACACCATAATTTAAAGGCATCAATTCTTCTTAAAGTCTTCCTATCCATTCGCCAGCTTTCACATACACATGAAGCTACTGAAAATACCATGTGTTCGGACAGGTGAACCTTAGTCTTCAAAATGGCATGTTTTGCGTTGTAACACTTAAAAGAGATAATTTGTAGCAGATCTTATCAATGCAATATGTTATTTAATTTCCTAACTGCTGCTTCCATAGGCATTGATTGTGGATACAAGTGAAACAAAATCCTTGATACCTTCAATCTTTCCTCCACTTACAATGATGTTGCTTACTGACCTAGTTAGGAAGATTTTATTTTATGTTGAGGTGTGATGCATCAGTAAGTGCTTCAAGTCCTCCTTGCTCTCAGTAAGCAAGGCTGAGAGTTAGAGTGCTACAATGTCCTTCTTACAGAAAACTGTCACTATAATGCATTCCCCACCCTTCCACTATTTTGCTTCTTTTAAATGATGGTGTAAACTTCACACACTTTGAAACAACGGGAATGTAGAATCTTCCTGGGCATCTATAATTTACCCCATTCTTTTGGGAGCTATTAAAAAAAATCATTTTATTGGGGGCTCATACAACTCACCACAATCCATACATCCATACATTGTGTCAAGCACATTTGTACATTTGTTGCCCTCATCATTCTCAAAATATTTGCTTTCTACTTGAGCCCTTGGTATTAGCTAACGTTTTCCCCTCCCTCCCTGCCACCCTCCTCATGAACCCATGATGATTTATGAATTATTATTTTGTCATCTTACACTGTCCGAGGCCTGGGAGCCATTTTTAAGTATCTCCCCTGTATCAAGTTTTTCCAAAACAAGTAGCATGGTTTTAATGGATATAGTTTGATTTTTCATTAGCTACTGGTTTATAGTTAATTGGTATAGTTAATATGGTAACAAGTCAAGTTGACTCCACCTCAGAATGATCCCATAGGGCAGAGAAGGAAGGTTTCACATTATCCCCATGACTGTTAATCTTTAAGGAAGCAGGCTAACTTTGATTTGCACTCAGCCTACTTCACTTCCAGGGCTCCGTATGACACGGCAATTAACTCATTGCCATTGAGTTCATTCCAACTCACAGTTGACTCTTTAGGACAAAGTAGAACTGCCTCTGTGGGTTTCTGAGACTGTAAATCTTTACAGTAGTCACCTTTCTCCTGAGGAATGGCTGGTAGTTTTGATCTGCTGACCTTGGGTTAGCAGCCAAGTGCATAACCCACTTTGCCACCAGGGCTTCTAGGATACTGCAATAGTTAATTTAATTATAGGGACAAATGGCACAGACATTGGGAAAAAATGCAACTCAGCCCTGAGAACCCTTCTATCACTGGTGAGTGGCCTGTATGAGTATTCAGACAGCTATGTGCTGGGGAGAAGCCAACAGGAACGGGAATAGCAAGATCAAAAGGGGAAAGAGAAGGTGGGAGAGGAGGGGAGGAAGGGGACTGATCGCAAAGATTGCACATAGCCACACACACCCAGCTCCAGGGGGATGACAAACAAACCATGGGGGAAGGGAGACAGCAGTCGGTGTAAGATATGAAAATAATAGTAATTTATAATTCATCAAGGGGTCACAAGGGTGGGGCGGGGGATGAGAATGAAAAAATGAGGAGCTGATACCAAAGGTTCAAGGAGAAAGCAAATGTTTTGAGAATGATGATGGCAACAAATGGATAAATGTGCTTGACACAATGGATGGATGGATGGATTGTTTTAAGAGTTGTATGAGCCCCCAATAAAATGATTTTTTTTAAAAAGAAAATGATGGCAACCTATGTACAAATATGGTTGATACAATTGATGTATGGATTGTTATAAGAGTTGTAAGAGTCCTCAATAAAATATTTTAATTAAAAAAAGGGGGGAAGGAGTGACGAGTGATAGTCAGCCAGGAGGTCAGTTTCTCTCCAGAGCCATTAACTACTATAAAAATGCTATCCACAGGTTTCTTTGCACTGACCTTTCCAAGATTCCACAGAGCTGTCATTTCATCCCTTCAGTAGTAGGCCATCTGAACTGAGAACCAGAAAAAACATCACCAGGCCCATAGTCATGGAATCTCTTCATATAAAATACCCCAACAATTCACATCCGGACTCTAACTCACATGTAAGGTATTTGTAAATTAACTATTAGGGAGAGTCATTTAAGTTAGAATCCAAGATGTAACTACATACAGAATTTTTTAAAAAATGCTCAACACATTATCGGACTCAGAACCTCTGTAGTAAAAGCCTCAAACGAGCACGGGGAAGTGGCACAGCTCTGTTCTGCTGATTTCAGAACCGCCTCCCATCCTGCAGGTGTCTCCAATGAGGGCCCTCTGGCAACAAAGCACTGCTGGCACCACGAGGCTCTGCAATGGCCCTTTTAGGGAAAGTTTCGAAATGGAAAATATTCTTGCTTCTTTTAACAACATCATCTCCATAAAAAGGTTTTTGGTGTGTGTTTTTTAAATGAAGTTATAGCATTTTTCTTCCCCAGCCCTTAGCAAACAAGGCTCTCTCACCTAATTTAAAAGCTTAACTTCTGAGTTCTATCTTATAAAAAGAACATTATAGAACTGCTTTAACTTTTTTAAATTGGATGCAATCTTGCTTTTATTTAAGCCCTTTTCCAATAGAGCTGATAATCCCAACTTTAAATTGCGGGACACCTAAAAGGAGGCACCAGGGAAACGACCTGCGTTTTCACTGCCCGGCCGGCCATGTGGGCCAGCAGCTACAGGGAAGGAAGATGAGCAGCAGTCGTGACAGATTAAACACGGAGGTCAGGGCAAGGGCAAAAGTGAAAGATTCACTTTATGCATCAGAGAAAGTCTTGATTTTTTTCCAATTTTGTCTGGGCGAATATCATAGTCCAGATATTATAAAACGGCCTATTTATAAACAGACCCTTGCAAACAACTTTTAAAGAAGCCCCAGTGGCATCCTGGCTATGCGCTACGCTGCTAGTAGTTTGAAACCCCCCATGGTTCCAAGGAAGAACGATGAGGCCTCTGACTCCCACAGAGTCTGGAAGACTCACACGGCAGGTTGGTTCTACCGTCCTGTTGGGTGGCTGCGGGTCAGAAATGGCAGTGAGTTTGAGAGCACCCTTTTATCAGAGAGAGTGGAGAAGTTTGTGACGAGCTTCTGTCAATTTCCAGAAATCTTAATGTGTTCAAGATGGACATTTCATTTCTATTGTCCATCAAATACTTTCCCACTCTGTGTACTTAACTAAATAATGAATCAGGACTTAGCTGAAAAACCAGAAACTCCAGAGAGGTTTCTGCTTAAAAGCCCACAACACAGGGAAACTAGGATTAACGACGGCACCCCTGTGCTTCACGAGAATGCTGACACGAAGCACCTTTGCGACAAACCACTTGCGATCCTCCTCCCCAGGACTGAGTTCCTGAAACAGTAAGTATGTGTAAGCACAGAGAATTTAGCCTTTTGCTAGGCCAATGGGCTTTGTAGTCATCTATTTTTAAAAGTAGTCATGTGCCATAACTCATACAGAGATCAGATTTGATCTTTGCTAAATATAGTTAGAAAAATTCAAACGGTTAACATGCGTACTAATGAAAACACTAAGTATTGGTGAAGAGATAAAAAATATTAACAATACTAATCTGTATAGGCTTTCATGAAAACTTGAATGAAAGGGTTTTTTTCTCCAAATTCATTCTGTGTTTGATAAAGGGAAAGAACAGAATTACTCATTTCACTGGATCATGTCCAGAAGGTTATTAATGCTTGAGACCTTTTTGTTCCCATCTTAGAACCACAGAAGAGTTAGAACTCTATGCTGATTAGCACACTCAATCAGCCCTAATCTTTGGATGTCTGTGCGTTTTATAGGGAGGGCTTTGCTATCAGTAGTGAAAAGCCTTTCTCAACCTGGATTCCTCATTTAGATCATAGTACCTCAAAAATTATCTCAGTGATTGCTTTCTCAATAATCAGAAGGATGGCACATAACTAGTACCAATCTAGATACAGAGGAATGTTAACTTCATACAGATAGTGGATGCTAACAATATTAAGACTTGATTCTTCTGGTTTTAGGATTACTGGAAGAAATGCAGTTTCTTGAATTACCTAAGAAAGTTTGTACTTGTGGTTCCTTGAGTTTTGCTTTCTGAATAGGGAGAGAATCGGTGTCTCTTTTAAAGGGTCACAGGAGGAGACAAGCCAGTCAGGGGGCAGTATAGCACCGTTGAAACATACAACTTTCCACTAGTTCTTTAATGTGTTCCCTCCCCACCCCCACCCCCCACTAACGTGACTCCAATTCTACCTTACAAATCCGGCTAGACCAGAGCATGTACACAGGTACAGATAAGAACTGGAAACACAGGGAATCCAGGACAGATAAACTACTCAGGACCCATATTGAGAGTAGCCATACCAGGAGGGGAAGGGGAAGATGGGAGGAGAAAGGGGCACTCTATGACAATGATCTACGTATAACCCCCTCCCTGGGGGATGGACAAGAGAAAGGTGGGTGAAGGGAGACGTGGGTCAGTGTAAGATAAGGGAAAAAAATAATTTATAAATTATCGGGGGTTCATGAGGGAGGGGAAAAAATGAGAAGCTGATAATCAAGGGCTCAAGTAGAAAGAAAATGTTTTGAAAATGACGATGGCAACAAATGTACTTAACACAATGATGGATTGTGATAAAGAGTTGTACGAGCCCCAATAAAATGATCACAAGTAATAAAAATTAAAACTAAAAAGATAAAGGTTATCTCTGATACAAGTCGTGTAGAAGTATGTAGAGATAGCTAAGACCTTACTGCTGGCAGCGGTGGCGGCTGTGAGGGGCTTCAAAGGCAGGCCCGCTGCTCTGCCGCTTGTCCCAGAAAACCAGCTGCCTTTGAGTGGCTGACTCATGGTGACCCCACATACACCTACATGGAACTGCTCTTTCAGATTTTCGATGACTGATTTGGGGCAGACTGTCAGGCCTTCCTTCCACGGTGCTGTGGGTGGACTTGAACCTCTAACCGTTCAGGTAGCGGCCTAGTGCATTAACCATTTATACCCCCCAGGTACCAGAGCTTACCCCACTCATTCAAGAACGGGCCCATCCAAACAGAGATCAGTTCTCATGAGAAGGCAATACCTACCAACCTTGGCTAAGATGCAACACCGGTTTTCCAGACAGAAGTCAGACTCAGACGATGAAAGAATAAAATTACGATGCTTAAGGAAATTTTCTTCTAAAATCCAGTCTCACTCGGCACATTCTGAAGTTTGCCACTGGGTGTGTGAACTGCTAACCTGACTGACAGGTATAGAGCACTAGCTGGGAAAATGTCTAATCAGTTTTTGATGGAAATTCAAAACACACCTCTTTTCCTACTTAGCAAAGGTTTTTCTGTCATTTCATTTTCCAACTTGGAGAGAACTCTGGGTTTGCAACACTTCACCTATAAGAAAATTTTGTTACATATGAAGGATCTCAAATAAACTACTGTCTCTTGGTGGGCGGGGGGTAGAGGAGAGAAGAATGATGTCACTGAACCTGCACAAACCAGAAAGTAGAGAGCCATTAACTCCACCTGCACCACTGATGCCTATCAAAGAGGCGGGGAGGAGGGAGGGTAAAATGCGAGTATTTTAAGATATCAAGTATTATATTCTCACTATTTCCAATCATTGACTTAGAAAAAGGAATGGAAAAATCAAAACCCATGAAGGAGGCAACAGGCACTTAAGGGTGCTTTCCTTTTACACCAGGCTCGACTGTGCTGTTTCGTTGGTATAGGGAAATCTGATTCAGACTTCAAATACAGCACCCTTGGGGGAGGAGCACTCTGCTCAATGGAGGGTGCTCTGAAGGTGAGTTCAAATGGTACCAAACTTCTACTCAAGTCTGATAGGACTGAGACACTCCAGCTTCTGGAAAGGTCCTGGCGTACAGGAAGTGCTCAAAAATATCTGACAAATGAATGGGTGGTTAAAGTCCTCACTAGATAAGGGGTGGTGGTGGTGGTGTACCTAGCATGTGAACTAACCAACCACTCTTTAACAAACTGACTGAAACACAAGCTTTTGAGAGAGAGCATATTAAGTTCAGAAACTTTTTGTGATAGCTGCCTGGCTTGCAACACTCTTTGCCTGAAGCGTTCTCTGATAGAGCAATTTTTGTCCTAGTGACCTGGTCTCTAAGCCTATGCTGATTGGACATCTGACTCAAACCTGGCTCACGAAACCCACTTTCCAGTGAATATGAGGGAGGCTCGAGTGGCGTGCCCAACTCAAAAACCGTGCATTTGTAGACGTTTTCTGCCTGCCGTGTGTGAAACGCAGCATGGAAGACTATCTGTAGGTAAAGGGGAAATGAAGCAAATGAAGAAAAAAACAAACTGAGGCAAGACAAAGACTCTCTCTGGTGCCAGTCTGAAGGGCTGCGCTGAATCTCTTCTGTCTTGAGTTTCTGAATTATGATGTTGGGAAGAATATTCAAAGTACCATAAATTGCCAAAAGAAACAAACAAATGTGTCTCGGAAGAAGTACTGCCAGCATGTTCCTTAGAAGAAGGGGTTTTGAGATTTTGTGGCACATACTTTGCATGTGTTCTTTAGAAGAACCAGTCACAGTCTCCTCATGCTTGGTAAAGCACATCGTCAGCAAAAGAGTGGGCCCCTCCAGACAGCCTGAGAGGAGCTTCAACAATGGGCTCCAACAGAGCAACGAGGTGGAAGACGGTGCAGGACTGGGTAGTTTGTTTGGTTGCACAAAGGGTCACTCTGAATCAAACTGACTGAACAAGAAATTAGTAGACCATGAGTACATTTATTTATTTTTGTATACTATTTTATTCTTGGGACTGAAAATTACTTCATTTACCATTTACTGAGTCTCCTATATTCTCCTCCTTAAGATACGGGAATAAAATGTCTACAGACCTATACATATCGTCTCAATTAAAGCTTAAAGCACATCATTTAACCTACCAGTCCAATTTTCTTGGCTACAACGTTCTTAGAGTCTCTCATTCTCACATCCTCCCAGGGCTGCCTACTGTCTCTAAACTTTCAGTAGAACTGCTCCATAGAGTTTTAAGGTTATGACCGGAAAGCAGGCTTGTCACTCCAACAGCCTCTAGCCATCGAATCACCCTGGGTTGTGACACCCACAGACTCCTTGGTGTAACCATCATCTAGGATATTCCTCTACCCAAGTGGATTTCGTTAATCTGTTGCTCATAATCAATTCTGTTTTCTGAGTCCATGTCATCATCTTTCTTATGTCACACTTTTTAAAAAATGGTTTTATTGGCAAATATTTTACATATCATACAATTGCTCAATCATATTAAGAAGAGTTGTATAATCATCACAGCAATCAATTTCAGAACCTTTTTTCCCTCATACTCATGGTTAAACTCTCCATTGCCGCATCCTTCCCCCTACCATGACCCTATCCAGTTACTGTCTCTACATTTACCTCGCCTGGATTTCATATACAGAAATTCATACAAAGCAAACAAACAAACAAAAACCAATTATGGTGACTAAACAAAACAAATAAACCTCAAAGAGAGAAAATATTAAAAAATTTAACTTAAAAATATGTCAAAAGGGAGGTCAAATGATGGGTATTAAATTTTAACCTAACTGCATCTGCCAATAAGTGACTTTCCCATGCTCTTGGTATGATGGCACGGCTATTCACATTCCTGACTATGTCGGTGGGGATTCACCAGAGGCTTAATCCATGTGGGGACTCTGCCAATTGGTGTGGGGCTTCCACTGCCATCCACAGCCTTCTGCAAACTCAGTGTTCACAATTTAAGCTTTGATATATGCCCTCCTTCACATCCGGGTTTTATTGTTTACAATCCTTGGATCACATGGGCTGGTGTGCTGCTTCCATGTGAACTTAGTTGATACCTCGCTTAGATGGCTGCTTGTCTGAAGACAAGCCTTTAAGATCCCAGATGCTACTCTTTCTGCTCTCCTCACCACACTTTGCTAGAGCACCCGTATCATCAGTGAGCTCTTCATGAGGCTGACCACTGAGCAGGGCCACGTCGTAAGAACGCATTGTTTTTATATTGGGGCTAGAATTAAGTGTGAGCCCCAAATCCATTCATCTGTCTGTGATGTACATGTGTCTCTAGTTCATTTTAGAGACATCGATATCATTTTATGATAGAGCACACCATCAATCACCTGGCGTCACACTCATCTTGATGACTGTTCTCCAGCAGCTTCCTCTAACAAGGTGTGTTTTGTGACACTCACTGTATGGTTTCTGACCTTGTATGTCTAAGATGTCTTTTTTCTACCTTCAGCTACAGAATTCTGGGTCAGAAGTTACTTTTATGAAGGATTTTAAAATGCTTCTTTCACTGGCATGGTTCACTTCTCTGCACTGCTGCTGAGAAGTCTGATGCCATTCTGATTCCCAGAATTGTGTGCCACTGTCTACTCCCCAGTCCCCCCATACAAAAGCTTGCAGGATCATTTATTCTTTATTTTTCTCAAGGTTTACAATGATGTGCCTACCTAGGTACGAGGGTGTATCTTTTCATTCATAGTACCTGGTGGGTATTAATCTGAAAATGTATATCATATCCTTCAGTTGCTGGGAAACTCTTTATTTACAGATCGTATTAGTTTTTTATTTTGTTTTATCTTAAAACATTTATCTTAGCATCTTACTGACCTGAACATTTACATGTAAATTTTTTTGAATTGTCCTTGTATAGTCTCTGATTCTTCCAGTCTTGTATCTAATTTTTCATGTCAGTGTCTGTCCTGCGAACAGCTCGTGATCCCAGGTGTATCTGTTCAGACTCAAGAAGGATGTGCTAAGGATGGGGAAGAACTAGAAAAACCACCATCCTCTGCTGGTGGGGGTGTAAAATAGTACAGCCACTTTAGAAAACACTTTGCAGTGTAGTGGAAAGTTAACAACGTACTTGCCATATAACCCAACCAATTGTAGGCATTTATTGAAAAGAAATTAAAAGCAAATATTCAAAGGGGCAAGGAACTAAGCTCTGTCACTAACAGAAAACTTCAACCCTCAACAACAAAAAGACATATGTTGTAGTTACATAATTTCATGTCAACTTGATAATTAGAATGAAGGGGTGGTGAGTTTAGCCTGTCAATCGGATCACAGCCTGATGATGTTTCCTTGTGGGTGTGGCCTTCTCATGAGGATTCTAGAACTTTTCCCTTTCTTCTGGGAGACAGGCCACACTCTCTCTGCTTCACTTTCCTGTTGACCAGCCACATGGAGCCATGCTGATGGCAGCCGAGCCTGGGAAATGTGTCCACTGCCTTTGGATCCACAAGACTTTATAGCCACCAGCCTGTTATTTTCCTGAATTCTGCATCATTACATGTGACTCCATGAGTCTGAAGAGTGATTTATGGACTAGTATCGGACTTTGGGTTAATCTCGGACTTAGGGACTTGATCTGGACTGGGCTGGGATTTTTTCTCAATATACAATTACTCCTTGATAAAAAGATCTCTCTTACATGTATGTGAGTGTCAATGAATTTGTTTCTCTAGTCAACCCGGTTTAACAAAACATATAACCCAATTAAAAATGGTTAGACGACATGAACAGACACTTCACCAAAGAAAACATACAGGCAGCCAACAAACAGGATCATGATCTTTAGTGCTTCAAATGATGCAACTCAAAACATCATCATCTCAACCCAGCATTAATAGTGAACTTCAAACAGAAAACAACAAATGCTAGTTAGAGTGTGGAGAGACCTGATGGGACCGTAAAATGGTGCAATCAATGGGAAAAATGGCATGGCACTGCCTTAAAAGACTGGAAACAGGAATATCATATGATCCAGCCTCCCCTCTACTTGATATACACCCTAGAGCAGCGGTTCCCAACCTGTGGGTCGTGACACCTTTGGGGGTCAAACGACCCTTTCACAGGGGTCACCCGATTCATAACAGTAGCAAAATTACAGTTATAAAGTAGCAATGAAACTAATTTTATGGTTGGAAGGTCACCACCACATGAGGAACTGTATTAAAGGGTTGCGGCATTAGGACAGTTGAGAACCACTGTGCTAGAGAATGAAAGGTGCAAACATGAGCAGACATGTGTACAGCTATGCTCATCACACTAGTCACAATAGCAAAAAATGAAAGAATGGATAAACAAGGTAAGGTACATATACACAATACTGCGTTAAAGTTAGATAATAATAAATCTACAAAAAAAGTCTAACATGAAAGAAGCTGCAGGGTACTATGCTGAGTGAAATAAGTTGATCAGAAAGGACAAGTACTATATGAGGCCACTATTATAAAAAGTCAAGGCAAGGTTTTCATAGTGAAAGAACCATTCTTTAATGGTTACCAGAAGTGGTCGGGAAGAGGAGGTCAAGTTCTAAGTAGAGGGTAAATTACATGAAGGGAAGGCAACACACAAGACGAGGGAGATCAGTAAAAAAATTACGGAGGCCAGGGAAGATCCTGGAGAGTGGCCACGGAAGTCATAGAAACCATCCAGCAGTAACAGTGATCGCCGAGGGGATGTATGGACTGTATGGATATACAGACTGAAGGGGTAAGAGAGGGAGACTGGGGAAGACTACATCACACATATCTATAGGTTTCACAGAGAATACTATGATTACGCTGCAAATAAAGCACAATGCCAAGAAAACTTTTTAGATATAACGGAACACTTTGAGGGAAGGAGTCATTTAGCCTGGAGGATCAGGACCAGAGTCTCAGGGGACACACTAAGGTTAACTGGCACCGCACAGTTCACAGAGTCAGGGTTCTACACCCTCTTCTAGTGAGTGCTGTGAGCAGTCACGTAAGGTACAACTATGGGTCTCTCCCTATGCGGAAGGAAGAAGAGTGATGAAAACTGAAGATACATGGAAACAATTAGTACAACAGACTGGCGGATTACACAAACATTAATCGTCACCACTCTGAAACCAGAAGAACTAGATGGTGCCTAGCTGACTGCTCTTGGAAGGTCTTAGATGACTGAGGGGAGAAATATGTGGAGCAAAACTCAAAATCATTAAAAAAAAAAAAAAAGCCAGGCTTCCTGGTCAGATTGAGAATGGTGGAGCTCCAGAGACTAAGTGATGCTACACTGTGAATAAGATGAAACAAAATATGCAGGGATTGCTGAGTGGAAAACTGATACCGATTGGCTCTATAAACCTTCACAAAATTCAGAATGGAAAAAAAATTCTGTGCACATTAATATTCACAGGATTTTATTTGTAATAACTAGAAACGATACAAAGATTGCATACTGTCTAATTCTAGTTATCCAAATTCTAGAATATGTAAACTAACCTATAGTAAGAATAAAGCAGATGAGTGTTTGCCTCATTATTCACTCTACACCCTGCTTCCCATAAGCCACGCATACTTGCCCCACCATTGCTTTCCTGCACCTAACGGCTCCAAGGGTTTCTCTGGTCAATTTCTCTAGAAATTAACAACCTTCTGATAGAGGGTCAGATCGTAAATACTGTCTTTGTCCCATAAGGGCATTATGCTGAGAGAAGTAAGTCAATCTGAAAAGACAAGTATTACATGAGACCACTATTACAAAAAGTCAAGGCAAGGCTCAACTCCGCAGTTGCAGCATGAAAATAGTCATGGACGAGAGTGTCGTTATGCTTCATGAGAACTGGACTTACCAAAACATTCTTCTTCCAGATTTGGCAAAGGTGCAGGCTGTAGTTGGCTAATCCCTACTTGAGTTGAGTCCTGCCAACTTTTCTGTGTTTACAATGCATGCATTTACCTTCACAAGAGTAAGATGACATGAAGGCTGCGGGACACTATGTCTCTAAGGCAGATAATTAGACAAGTAAAAAGGGAGAGGGAAGTTGTGGAGAAGAAAACACTGGGGTTTTAAGAGCTCAATGTTGAAAAGATGGTAAAATCTTATCAGCTATTACAGCAGATGAGGCTCAGGGGCAGCACTTTTAGTAATTTGCATGTTCTGTTTCTTCTGATGAACTGGAGTAATTGAAAAACAAATCAGAATATGAAAAGAGCTATGCCTTCAAATGTTTTAAGCTTGATTTTTATACATGGAGTCCAACGGACTTTTTCCACCTTAACTTTAGTGGAAGGTTTTAGGGAAAATAGTCTGAGAGATTTCAATGCAGAGTTAATTTTTTTCCCCTTAAATCGAATAAACAGTACAGTACATGAAAAAGGTAAACTACCAAATTATGTTTCTTTGTTTTAAGTAAGCCCGTTATCGCATTCTTAAAGAAAAGGCAGTGGTGCAATAACTTAATTTCTCATGTAAATTTGTCTTGAATTTATGATAAATGTATAGGATCTCTAATAACTGATATCACATACTCAGAAGAACAAGTCCAAGTTCTGTTGATTCACACTCATCAGTTTCTCGAACTTCTCTTCCTTTGGGCTCCCCAGCTCCCCAGGACAAAATCACCTGTGTCTCCTGACTCCACAGGCAGAGTGCTAGAAAACACTGGCTACCTGCCCTAGGAGATGACAGAAGCAGTAGCTAAAACCAGATTCGTAACAGCCTTTCACTCACTCTTCATAAGGATAATGAAATAGTGTTCTTGGTCAAAGAAACACAAGGTGTCTTAGCAATGAAGAAGAAAATGTTTCTTAAAAGGTGATTGAGGCTGGAGTGGAGAAAAAATGACAAATTGAAAGTGTTGGCTAGAGAATTTCTAGAACCTCGTTTTTCAGAGCAAAGGAAAGTTCAGTGTTTAACCAACAATGATGATCATTTTGTTGTTTTCCAAAAGAGCTGGGCGGAGAGAAGTTAGTAAACCCTGCTGAGACACGCATATGCACATGCGTGCACACACGCACATCCTAACTGTGGGGTAAAGCAACTTTGGAGAGGGTGTCTAAAGCTGATTTTGCAGGGCAGTCCCTCAGCTAATCAGCTACCACATGAAGACACAGCTCAAGAGAAGACATCGTCCCCCCGGTTCTTGCAGCCTAATCTGATGGGAAAAGGAAGGAGTATGTGATTTAGCCTGTCATTTATAGTGCTCAGCATTTTAAAAAAACACGAAAAAGTTATTAACTACCCACAGGCTTTTGTTAAACCTATTTTCCCAAATAAGGATGAAGTTGTCATTTATAAGAAAAATCAAGGCTGCTTTGCTTCAAAAAGAATGCATTATTAATGTGAAATAACAATGATAATGATAGCTTATACACAAATAATTTTTAGAATCACAGAAACAAAAAATAATGTACAGCTCTTCTCATAATGTACTGCTTTGACTATTAGTAAAATTATTTCTGCATTCATTCCTTTCCCTGTAGCAGCCTGCTAAACCAGGGTGGCACAGGGGGACTTTTCTAAAATAAGCCACTAACCCAGTACTAAGAGATGATGAATTATAAATTCATACTAATGTAGCACTCATGTTATCTTCAGATATGGATTATATGTATATGTAATTAACTGTAAATATGTTAATTTCTAGTAGAAGAGAATAGTGGTATAAGATTGGGGCAGACACTGATGACTGCCTTTCAAAATCACTTCTATTATCACTTTTATAATTATAAATAAATCAATTTATTAGGGGCTCTGACAGCTCTTATAACAATCCATACATCAATTGTATCAAGCACATCTGTACATATGTTGCCTTTCAACATCCATTCTTAACCATCCCATCTCCTCTTCCTTGCTAACAAAACACATTCCCGTTTGAGTCTCTAACCTCCAGCTCTAGGATTTAAATCAGTCTTGGACCCACTCTTCCTGCCAGTGACAGCTTTAGGCACGAGCAAGTGACAAAATTGATCAATGAAATGCAAAATCTAAAAGAAAAAAGAAATGCAAGATCGGTAGAGGGCTTCCCCATTCAGGTTCTTAAGAGACATTTAAAAAGGGATAGCCCTTTTGCTGCCCAGCGATGACGTGTGAAGCTGTGAAGTGTGGAGCTAGAGCAGCTATCCCCTGACCACGAACACTGTCTGCTGACACACAGGAGGTGGCAAGGTAGAAGGGTGAACAGACCGTGGGTCCTGATGGTGTTGCCGAGATGCTGAACTGGAAAGCGATGTAATGGTTTTAGTGATTTTAGTTGGACTTTCTGTTGCTGTTAGTGCTATCCCATCAGTTCCAACTCATGGTGATCCTGCATACGACAGACAAGATCCTGCCTGGTCCGGAACCACCCTCACAATCCTTGCTGTGTTTGAGCTCACTGTTGCACCCACAGGGTTCGCCGAACTTGTCGAAAGTTCTCCTCACACGCCCACCCACCTCCCGCCCCAGGGCCCTCTGTTTTACCAGGCATGATAGCCTCCTTGATAATATGCCCAAGTACCTAAGGCAAAGTCTACCCAGCCTTACGTCTGGGTGCAGTCTGGCTATAACTCTTTGAAAGACGCTTCGTTCATTCTGCTGGCAGCTTGTAATGGATTCCCCGTCCCAAGGTGTAATTCTTCAGTTTTCCTTATTCTTCTCCAGCTTTTTTGCACGCACGTTAGACCACTGAGCAGGCATGACGTGGCTCAGACACACTTCAGTCCTCAAAGTGACATTATTTGCGTGCACACATTGTAAAGCGGCTTGAGCAGCAAGCTGGGCTGTTGCGAAATGTCTGATCTCTGGACTGCTGCTTCCTGGGCACTGGCTGTAGACACAGCGCAATGGATGACAAGGTGAAATGAAGCCCTGACAACTCGAGTTCGCCGCCACTTCTCATGCTGCTGCTGACAGGCTTGTTCATAAGATTTCCATTTCCTTTTCTTTGCGTACACGCGTAGTCCACCCGGAAGTACGTCAAGTCCTACTTGACTTCAGCAAAGCAGGTTGTGCCATCTGCGTACGGCACGTTATTAACGAGTCTTTCTCTAATCCTAATACTGCTTTCTTCTTCGGTGATCCAGCTTCTCGCAATATTTGTCCATCAAGTAGAATGAGTAAGTATTACTAAAGAAGACACACTAGATGAGACACCTTTCTTAATTTCAAACCACACCTCATTTTAGCTCACTGTTCTGTTTTGAATGACTGCTAGACTGGTCTATATACAAGTGTCTTTGGCATTCCCATTCTTTGCAATGTCATAATTTGTAATAATCCACAGAGTCAAATGCCTTTGTACAGTCAAGAAAACACAAGTAAACATCTTTCTGGTATTTGCTACTTCAAAGCACAGCAACTAAATCCCTAGTTCCAGGGCCTCTTTTGATCTGACTTGGGTTAGAACTGCTTATGCTTACGTTAGCAGCCAAGTGCTAACCACTGCATTACCAAGGTCCCTCCAAAACACGCGTACCTGTATATAGTATGTGAAAATTTCTCGATGGACATTTTAAAAACTCATACTTGTATATGTTCCCTATAAAAATAATTCAAAAAGCAACTGAGCATACAAATTTTAAAGTGCCAGATGACTTGATTATCTGTCATGAAACTCATTTTTCAACAGTAATCACAATGAACATCTCAGTATACCTATTACCAGATAACTCTAGAGTTTTCTCCAGGTAGTATCTTCAAGTGTGTATGGCTAGGAATGCATATACACAAACATAGTTTTGTATCATAAAAAATATTGAATAGCATTGTACGTCTGCTTTACAATTTGCTCTTTTTCATTTCCATTCAGTCAAGCACCTCATTCTTTTTCAACAGCTACATACTGTGTCATAAATACCACCACCTGTCTATCAGTTTGAGTGTTGCTGGGATGCTAGAAGCTACGTCACTGGTATTTCAAATGCCAGCAGGGTCACCCAAAGTGAAGAGGGTTCCAGGGGAGCTTCCAGACTCAGAACAGACTGTGAAGAAGGAAAGCGCCGTCCACTTCAGAGGAATCAGCCACCGAAAACCTTATGGATAGTGAAAGAGGAGTGGAGGGGAGGCCCTGGCATTGCTTAAAGAAAGCAGTGTACAAGAGCTGAGTTTTAGAAGACAACCTGGATTATGAGAGCGTGGCTGGTGCAGGGCAATGCTGTGAGAAGGGAGTGGAAGGGCATGAGCAAGGTTGGAGAAGGTTGGGGAAAAAGGGCTTTGTAACTATGATGAGACGTAAGAAAGATAAAGAAGTATTTGATGGCTTCTCAGTTTCTGCTTGGCCACCTGATGACGTCATTAACTACAAAGGGAAACGTTCAGAGCGTAATTTGAAGGGTGGGTGGATTTAGGGTTCTGTGTAGAGAGTGTAGTACAAGCAAATACTTTTAAAATACATTCATTATGCTTTCAAGAAGCTAGTAGTTGAGTAAGGGGGCCAGGCAGGTCCATAATTTACCAGGGGGTTCACCATGAAAAGAAGATTCCTACTGAAATATAGTTTAATTTCTTCAAAACCTTCCTGTTCTTGCCTGAATGTAAGTCAGGTGGATCACACCAGAGGACTCTGAAGCATTACATTTGCTTTATTTGATACGAAGGAGAAGGAGCCAGTATCTTATGCACAGCAGTGGCAGTACACTCAATAAACAACCGAGCCGCTGATTTCTACGTATATACATAGTGCAGGAGAGATAAACTACACTAAGGCCTAGGGAGTTTCTTAGCTTTGGAGAAGGCCGAGATCAGAGTCCCATCATGATTCAGGGATCTGTTAAGAAAATAGCAAGTCTACATGTTCACCTGCCGTGCTAATTCCATTAGTTTGGTTGTGAGAGATGGTTGGTTACTGATATCAAAGGCTAGATATAGTCATGCATCGGGTTACCAATATTAGACCACAGGAACTAATTTACTTACTGGACTCCAAGGCAATGAGGCCTAAAGGCAATGTAATTATTGTGCCTAATGTCCTATTTCAAAAAATATTTGGAAGATAAGGGTCCACAGAGTAATTTAAGACTATAGTTTACAGAGTAAAACTGAACAAGGAGTACAGTGATCGATTTTAGTTCTGATTCTGATACTAATTTTATGACCATATGTAAGTCCCAAATAGTCCATGTCTTAGTTTACAGATAACGGTGCCCTTGTGAGTAAGTGAAATATGAAATGTTCTAAGCTCTACAGAAAAGTAGTATTTTACATTAAATGAAGGGGGTGTTGCATATGAAACAAAGTTAACTTCCATGACTAAAATCACCAATTTCCATTTTAAGTAGAACTTATCTTAAAAGAGTCAGTCCACTTAATAGATCCATCTTCATTAACCCCTGAAAGGTACTGCTCAAGCATTCCATCAATAAGAAAGCAGGCAATGTACTTAGTACCTCAACTCTAGAAACAAGTCTGTTACAGAGCTCAGAGCAGAAGCAAACTCCAGGCACCTCTCCTATGTTGCCCATGTTCAAGTCACCTAGTCAGCTTAAACGACACTGCTTCATGTACCAGAAACATAACTGGCTACCTACAGCCAAGATATTAAAGATTCCAAATCTATTTTATAAAAGTAAGTTCAAATTTAAAAGTACAGGCTCCATATATGGCATTTATTAAACCCCACCTGAGAAGCATTTCGTCAAGTCCTAGGTTAGACAACCTGTACGCAGAGAGACTATTTTTAAGCATAGTGTGAAAAGTACACTACTAGCAAAGCCAGAAGATGACAAAGGGGTCGAACTCACTAAAAGGGGTCAAGGAAAAGAGGTGAAAAGAAAACCAAAGAGAAACCCTCTGGAGTATTGGGACCATGAACAAAACGGGGTATTCTACGCAAAACATACTGCAGACAAACACTGCTGCATATAAACACACGTTGGAAATGAAAGTGTTTCCCTGGTCCCCTGTGGCGATCTCCTGGGGACAGCTCATTAACAACCAACCTACAATACACAGGTAGCACAGCCTACTTTACTGAAGCTAAGAGGATCTGAAGCACTTACTAATGAAGATCAAGAATACAGCCTTGAATATGGAGTACAACTCAATGTAAAGAAAACAAAAATCTTCATAACTTGACCGATAGACAATCGTGATAAATGGATAAGAGACTGAAGTCATCAGGAGTTCATATTACTTCTGAGGTGGAGTGAAATTTCTTTTTTTCTTCTTCTGGGTAACATTTTTATTATAGTATTTCCTTTTAAAATTCATTCAAGACAGAGAAGAAAACAAAGACAATGGTCCCGAGAGGAATGCACAAGTTGTTTCAGTTGACAGCCAGAGTCTTCTCTTCGTGGGAATTGTGCTCTGTTCCAGCAATCAGTGAAGGAAAGAAGGTCTTGCCCTTTGGAAGTTCTGAGGGGTGTCGGGGTCCAATTAGTACGGTTGGGCGGATATGCTATCACTGTCTCTCATCAGGTTTGGAATGGTCTTCCAGTCACCGCGGAGCCCACCTGTCACCCACCTTCCAGATCTTGAGGAAGCTGTCCCAGGACCCCGTCGCCACAGCCATGCCATCATCAGTCACCCCACGCAGCTGACACGGTGGTCATGCCCAGCCAGGACACCAGCCCTCTGGGCCTTGAGCGCATCCCAGACACTGCAGTTGAGTCGTCATAGCCAGCAAGGAGGCGGCGGCCGCTCTTGGAGAAGCAGACAGGTGATCCCACAGATGCTGTCCTCGTGGGAGTACGTCATGAGCTCCTGGTCTGCGCGGAGGTCAAACAGCCTGCAGGTGGCATCATGAGCCGGTGGCAAATGCATTGCCATTTGGAAAGAAACAGATGGCGCTGATGTCTGACTCGTGGCCAGTGAAGGTCTGCCGACACATCCCTTCTCGCACGTCCCAGAGCATGGCCGAAGCGTCACAAGCACCAGAAACAAACAATCTAGTGTCTGGAGCCAGGGAGAGGCTCATGACGTCCCTGGTGTTCCTGTGAACGTGGCTGTCTGCTGGCCAGTCTCTATATCCCACAGCGCACAGGTGGTGTCTCCACAGCTGGTGACGATCTGATTGTCATCTAGGAAGCGGCAGCAGGACAGGTAAGCTGTGTGTCCGGGCAGCTCATGGCTCACACGTACATTCCCTTCTCGAGTTCTGAGATTGTAAATGGAGATGTTGTCGAGGCCACGTAGTTCCCAGAAGGGGCATATGCACAAGTCATGGCCCAAGAGGAGCGCAGAGGAATGGCATGGACCCTGTTGGTGGTGTAGCTATCCCACATGGTTAAGTTTGCCATCTTGCGAGGCACTAACAAGCAGCCTGGAGTCCGTGCCCCAGTGCATGGCAGAAATCTTAGCCAGGTGGCCCCTCAGCATTCTCCTGGTGCGCATCCGGATTCTTCCCACTGGGTCGATGTTGTTTGTGATCTGGGAGAGAGTTGCATCTGAACATGCTTTTGTTGCATCTCTAATTTGGTTTTTAAGTTGCTTGGCCTCCTGCCCTAGCTGGTCAAGTTCACTCATCTTCTGATCTTAGTGCTCTTTCTTTAGTGTCACCACAAAGAATCCGGGATCTCGGCGCCCACTCCAGCCGACGCGCCTCCTCCAGGATACTGACTCGGCCGGCGCACCGCGAGGTCGTCGCGCTCCGCACCGCTGCTGCGCGCTCGGCGGGCTGCGGGCAGGTGCGCGCCGTGAGGCTTGGTCCGTCCGCTCGGCAGCTGCTCCACTCCGGCCTCTCCCCGCTCCCGCCTCCGTCCGCCCGTCAGACGCCTCCAGCCATTGAGATCGGAGTGAAATTCTTAATCTGGCTCTTCTATCCATTTCTCTGTAACTTCCACCAAATGACTGGGTAGGACTATGCAAAGAGAGCATGTGTCGCATTAACAGAGGCTGGTCGGTTTTCTATACCAGCCCCTGGTTGTGGGGATGAGCCATCTTTGAAGCAGCAGGGAGAAAGCAAGCCGGGGCGTCTCTGCTGCACAAGAGCTATAGTTAAGGTACAGGCATCATGGTCAAAGACCACGGTGTGCCTGACCCCTGCATGGTACTGTCAGCTGCCGCGTATGCATGTGAAAGCTGAACGAGGAAGACGGCAAAAGAATGGATGCACTTGAACTCTGGTGCTGGTGAGGAATCCTGAAAGTGCCAAAGAATGAGAACACCTGTCTTGGAAGAACTATCGCAGAATCTCCTCCAAGGCAAGGGCGGTGAGGCCGTGTACACCCTGTGCTGAGACATGTAGTGAGAAGAAACCAGTCCCGGGAAGGGCAGCATGTTCGGTAAGGAGAGACAGGAAGACTCAAGGAGCCGAGTGGCACGCGGCAGCGCAGTGGGCCCAACCCAACAAACACTGAGGATGGGCAGGACCGACCAGGCAGTGTTTCCTGTTTTCCTGGCCCACTACGACAAGGAGCTAACTCAACGGCATCTGATAACAAAGGACATATATGCTGTTAATCTGATAGTCTTTTATGCAAGTCATTTAGAAACGACTTTCCTTTCGATGCAATTCAAATCTGTAAAACCCCTTGACCAAGTGTGGAAGATGGATTATTGTTCTCACTTCACTGCACACTCTGTTGTAGCAGATCCACGTTTGCCATGTAACTTGGGTTTGTTTTTGCGGGGGGCAGGGAGTGGGGCGTTAATGACAGGTTAACCAACTTGATGCTAGTGGAGGCTTAAAATGTGGTTTCCTAGTCCAGCCTGCTGCCCCAGTGCTCCGATGTGAAACCAATGAGCGAGTACAACCCAGGCGGCTGCTCTCCTCATTCTAGAACCCACAACAAACAGAGTTAGCCCAGACCTAACTCAATCTGCAGCCTGGAGTGACATTCAGCTAACTCACAAACTGAAACTGAGGTGCCTGGAAAACCACAGGTGAGTTACATACCCAGGATGGGAATAAAGTGCATATTGTTATCAGCCAGTCAACAAAACGCTGGTTTGTTACACAGAGTTGTTATGGCGATACTTGACTAAGACGCCCAGCCATCTCACGCCTATGAATGCACATATCCCAGCACACTGCGAGAAATAAAGGCTCGTACCGAAACAAAACCGAACCCATGCCATGGAGTTGAAGTAGACTCATGGCAAGCCTAGAGGTCAGGGTAGAGCTGGCCCGGTGAGTGTCTGAGGCTGGAACTGTTTACTAGAGTAAACCGTCTTTCTCCCAAGGAGCTGCTGACCTTGCGGACCGCAGTCCAATTCATAACGATATGCCACCAGGGCTCCTAAGGTTCGTACATACGGCCATTTATTGAAAACACACACACACACACACACACACACAAAACCTATGACCAAAAAATAGGAATATCTAGATAAATTATACTAAAGCTGGACAACTAAATGTTGGAAACTATTAAAAATCATGTTCTCAAAGAACATTAAAAAGTTTAAGATGCACACAATTAGGCTAAAAGCATAAAAACTAAGCTGCACTATTCTTTTAAAAAATTATCTATGAGAAACATACCACCTAGATAAATTAATTCACTTAAGAAATATATTTCTTCAATGAAAAACAAGTTACATATCATACTAATACTACACTAAGGTACAGAAGTAAACAAAACTATATCATCCTTGACTTCTTAAAACTAATAATCTAGTGAAGAAAGCAGATATTTAAATATAATCATTAAGATATATACCATATACACTCGAGTATAAGCCGACCCAAATATCGGCTGAGATACTTAATTTTAACACAAAAACTGCATTAAAATGTGCTGGAAAACCCGGCTTATACACAAGTATATACGGTTATTACAAACATTGACAAGCTATTGTAGCACACACTAGTTATCTATAATATTGACCACACCCACACCCAGGGTTTCCCAGACTGTAATTTTTTATGGGAATAGAAAACTTCGCCTAACTTTCTTTGAATTGCTGACCTTTCAGGTAATCACTAGTCAGAACTGACTTGATGGCAGTGAGCTTTTGAGTTACTGAAGTAACAATCCCTGAATTTTATCTGGCGATGCCCACCTGGAGTAGACTACATTTCCCAGCCTCCCATGTTCCTAGCTCGGACCATGTGCCTTAGCTCTGGCCAATGGGACCTAACTAGAAAGAGAAAGTGCAACTTCCAGTAAGCATTCTTAAACAGATAAATGGTCTACTCTGGTTTAGCATTCTGCTATTTTGTACTGATGTGGAAGCTTCAGGCCGAGAATGGTAGCGCCTGGGTTCCCTGGCACTGTGGAATCACCATTACCATCCTTGGCCTACCTTCAGAATTTTTTAACAGTTCAAGAATTCTGAGATGCTGCAATGAATTGCAGAACCTACGGTGTGAGGGAATAGAAACGAGAGGGATTATACTAGGACAGTGGTTCTCAACCTTCCTAATGCCGCAACCCTTTAACCCAGTTCCTCATGTTGTGGTGAGCCCCCAACCATAAAATTATTTCCGTTGCTACTTCTTAACTGTCATTTTGCTACTGCTTTGAATCGGGCGACCCTGGTGATAGGGTCATTCGACCCCCAAAGGGGTCGTGACCCACAGGTTGAGAATTGCTGTACTAGGGGAAGAGTTGTGGCTGATATCAGGGATAATAAAGTGTTACAGCATTTTGGAAAAGCTGGTCATTTGGGGACATATTCAATCTCCATCATATCCGAGCTCATTTTACACTCTGTATCCACACCAAGCCATGACTGAGAAAGCAATTTTTACAGCAGGTTATCTGAAAAATTCTGTCCTGCCATTGCCCTATGACCATCCTGTAATAAACTGAGGCATACGTGAGCTTGTGTGTACACTTAACAATCATGTAATCACACATGTTATACACCTACCCCTGCTAAATCTCTGCTTTGTGATACCCCCCACCTTTGACTCCCCTAATTGTCTCTCTGATAATTAGGGTTGTGTGACTTCTAGTTCCTGTTCCAACTGTACCAAAATGCTTTTTCCTCATTGTCCAGTGAGGCAACTATTTTCACTCTGTGAATTTGGATGCCTTCCCAGTCTAGACTTCCTCCATCCCTCAGCAAACCTCTGTTGCTTTTACTTTAAGCAGACTACTTGCTGCTACTCGCTGAGACAAAGTACAGTATGTTTGCTTCTGCAGGCACTGGCAGTGCCGTTGCAGAATTCTCACCTTCCAGGAAGGAGATCTGTTTTTGACTCCTGGCCAAGTCAGCAGCAACACCACTCGTCTGTCAGTGGAGGCTTACATGTTGCTGTAATGCTGAGCAGGTTTCAGCTGCACTTCCAGACAAAGACTAGGAAGAAAGGTCTGGCACTCTACTTCTTTAAAAAATTAGCCAACGAGAGCCCAATGGATCACAATGGCTCAATCCGATTGCACAGGAGCTCACTGCGAGTCAGGAGGCTACTAAACAGCAGCAAACAGCGTATTTTCTTCTAACTCTTAAACTACGACAACACAGGCTAACACAATACAATTTAACTCTGTAACAGGTACAGCCACTTTTCTTTTTTAATGTAAGCTTAAATAGAGCCTACTTGTTTCCGCACTCCCCAATAGTAGAGTTCTTTAATTATACACACACTTCTAAACAGGGCTGTCATGACTAACTCTTAATACGAAGCCTGAACTACCATGACTTGTCTGAATCACTACAGGAGCAAGCAACAAATGCTGAGATATCAAGACTGCTTCTACAATGAATTAAAATGGAAGCAACCCTGAAGCAACTATTTTAGGTCCCAAACTGGAATCTTTAGTCTGACAAAGAAAGATCAAGGGTAAGATCAAAAGTGGAGATGCAGGGAGAAGATGTAGAATGTAAATGTTCAATAAATTTAGAATTGTTTCTACATGTCCAACATGACAAATAGATTCAATGAAAACCTAGCCTACCGCTATCAGGTTGGTCCAACACCTAGTGACCCTAGAGGCGAGAACTGGGCACTCCCTTGGGGTGTGGGAAACTGTCCATTTTACAAGCGCAAAAAGTCTCATCTTTCTCCTACACAGCCGCTGGTAGAGTCCAAGTGATGGCCTTGGGGTGGGCAGCCGGACACAAAATCCACAGTACCTCCAGGGTTCCCGTATCAGAGGGGTTCAATATTGTGGAAAGAATGTCATTAGAGGGAGGAGACAAGCCAGTCAGGGTGTGATGTAGCCACAATGAAACATACAACTTTCCTCTAGTTCTTAAGTGCTCCCCCCCACCCCCCACTAACATGATCCCAATTCAACCTTACAAATATGGCTAGACCAGAGGATGTACACTGGTACAGATAGGAACTGGAAACACAGGAAATCCAGGGCAGATGATCCCTTCAGGACCAACGGTGTGAGTGGTGATACTGGGAGGGTGGGTTGGCAAGGGGGAACTGATTACAAGGATCTACATATAACCTCCTCCCTGGGGGACCGACAACAGAAAAGTGGGTGAAGGGAGACATCGGACAGGGCAAGATAGCAAAATAATTTATAAATTATCAAGGGTTCATGAGAGAGGGGAGCGGGGAGGGAGGAGAAAAAATGAGGAGCTGATGCCAGGGGCTTACGTGGAGAGCAAATGTTGAGAATGATGAGGGCAATCAATGTACAAATGTGCTTTACACAATTGATGTATGTATGGATTGTGATAAGAGTTGTATGAGCACCTAATAAAACGATTTTTAAAAGAAGAATGTCATTAGCTTTTAAATGCGAGCTATCCCTGGAATTTAGTGTCTAAGAGAAGTTAAATAAATAATGTGCCTTGTTTACACAATTCTGATTAATAAAGAAAAACATGCTTATTATAGAGAATTTAGAAAAAAGGTGTCTAAGTTTAGAGGAAAACTAAATCATTTGCAAATTCACCACATTTCAACATTTTATATCGGCATGGCTTGCATACACATTCCCATGCCTACACATACATAACACACATAAAAATGTGATTTGAATGTGTCAAGTTATGTGTGCTTTGTCACTTATTTCATCACGAGCATGTTCCTATGTCATTAAAACAGTTTTTGAAAACGACTTTTGATGCCTACAGAACACATACCTTCTTTAGCCAATCAAGTCTGGGGACTCTCTTCAAGGTAACACTGTCAACCACAAACTAAAACCCTGCAGAGGAGAGGTCAGGAAGCTGACTCCCAAATCTGCCTGCAGAGTTTCATCCGGAAACCTTAAATCAGTTTGAAAGCACTAGAACCTTCCGACCAAGAATTCAATGAAATTCAATGAGTCTGAGCCATGAAGGATGCTTGCTGAAGGCTAAGGGTGCACCATTTCACAACCTTTTGTAAACAAACCATTTTATTGGGGGCTCCATTTCACAATCTTGAGGAAGAAAAATTTTGGGACGGACTCAAGTAGAAATAACAAATACAAAGTAGCACTTACTGGTAAGAGACACCAAGGGCCTTCCTGCAACTCTTTATTTTTAAAAGTATGAGAATACATGCATCTATTACTTGCATAGTTAATTTTTCAACTAAGTTAGGGGAAAAAAAATTTCGGGGAAAAGTTATGTGAAGTAAGAATCGAAACAAGTCAGACAGAATGTTATCAGTTGGAGCCAATCAGGGTGCAGAGTAGCAGCGATGAACCATATAACTTTCCTCTAGTTCTTAAATGCTCCCCACCCACCAATATCATGGTCCCAATTATGCCCTGCAAATCTGGCTAGACCAGAGGATGTACACTGGTACAGATGGCAACTTGAAACACAGGGAATCCAGGACGGATGACTCCTTCAGGACCAGTGGTGAGAGGGGCGATGCCTGGAGGGTGGGGGGAAGTGAGGTGGGAAGAGGGTAACCAATTACAAAAATCTAGGTATGGCCTCCTTCCTGGGGGATGGACAGCAGAGAAGAGGGTGGAGGGAGACGTTGGACAGTGTAACTTATGACAAAACTATAATAATTTATGAATTATGAAGGGTTCATGGGGGCGGGGGGAAGGAGGGGGAAAATGAGCAAATGATATTAAGGGCTAAAGTGGAAGGCAGGTGTTTTGAGATTGATGAGGGCAACAAATGTACATATGTGCTTGACACAATGGATATATGTATGGACAGTAATGGGAATTGTACGAGCCCTCAATAAAATAATTTTTTTTAATGTTATCAGTTGTTAATTCTGGAACATCACATTGTTCTTTGAACTTTTCTGTATTTAAAAAAAATGTCTCACAACAAAGAACTTTAGTCATGTGAGTAAACTAAAGCAGACGAAAAATCGGAGAGTTCTGCTAGACACTATGTGAATCCCTAGAGAAGGAAAACCAAAAAGCTAGGTACGTATGCAGCATGAAGAAGCTGTTCTAAAATAAAACCACCGGAAATGAAACAGTAATGTTTCATGCTGGAGTAAGTTAGGTTTGAAGAAGAAACATCTTTTGAACTTTCTCTCTGTGTGTCCTTCTGGTACCACCTACCCAAGACGGTCTGTCTCCTCTCCGTTCCGTCACAGCACGGTCCTAGCAGGGCACTCAGCACTACCCAGAGCGCAGGGCTGGCTTGCCCTTTCTGATTCTGGCTTTCTTTCCTTCACACACCTTAGTTTTCCTTGTGATAAGTACGTTTTAGAATTACACTGTCTCTCATACAAACTTCATTCAGATGACGGCATGAGTTTACCACGTGATATCTTACTGAACATAAATAAATATGAGGGTTACCCCTCCAAAAACCCCGAAATTTCCCCCCCAAAAGCTATGTATTTACATTTGTTTGACAAACAACTTTATCACCTTCAAAGTACTCTCCAGGACACTTAATACATTTGTCAGATTTGCAACTCCATTCTTGGAAACATTTTTCAGACTCATCTGTTTGGATGGATGACAGCACCGCCCTTTTTTTTTTCCTTTACCTCTTCTACTTCATCAAATCACTGTCCTTCCTCATTCGCAGAAACAAAAAGAAGTCGCATGGGGCGAGGTTAGGTGAGTCAGGTATGTGGAGCAAGAGAGGCATGCTGGTTTGTTTGCTTTTTGCCAAAAACTGGCATACTGGGATGGCTATGTGAGCAGGTACATTGTCGTGGTGGCAAAAGCAGTTCCCCATCTGCCACAAATCAGGTCTTTTTTGTCACACACTGTTCCCCAATCTTTTTAGGACCTTAATTACAGTCTGACCTGGTGGAAGAAACTCCAAATGCACTAACCCCCTCAAACATCAAAATAACAAATGAGCACGGTCTTGATCTTTGATCTCACTTGATGAGCTTTTTGGGGTAAGGTGACGATGGCGTCTTCCACTGGCTTGCACTGATGTTTGGTTTTGGGGTTGTCAGAATAGCACCATGTCTTATCACCAGTAATGACCTGGAAAAAACCCTCTGGGTCACTTTGGAGCTGTTCTTTCAAAGCACAGCATGTTTCCAGAAGACGCCTTTTCCTGGTCAGTCAGACCCCGAGGCAGAAATTCCACAGTAACCCTTGTCATTCCCAAATCTTCCTCTAAAATTCTATGAACCGAGCACCAAGATACTCCAGATAGCATCTTCATCTCTTTAATAGTCCGTCACCAGTCTTCAAGTAAGTGCACAAATTTTGTTGCATTTTCATCCATTTGGCAAGTTGACAAACATTCAGAACTAGGTTGTCATCAATCAACATTCTACCTTTTTTGAAACAAGAAAGCCACTTGCACACTTGAGTTTTTCCCATAGCGTTGTCCTTATAAGCCCTGTTCAACATCACAACAATTTCTGCGGCATTTTTCCCAAGCTGGAAACAAAATTTCACAGCCACACGCTGTTTTTTAAATTGGTCATCACAAAAAGTGAGGTTTGAGTGAAGCTGCTTTTACGAAAAAATTCTCTGTGACCAGAGAGAACCTTCCCAATGGTGACGCCACTGGGTGTACCAACTCAGAGTGGGTTGCTTGATGCTCACCTAGTGGGAAAAATATGTACTACGAAAGCTCTGCCTAGCCGAGTTTTTCCAGGTTGTTG